>NW_028324175.1:3923811-4074726 GCF_054372755.1 Phalangium opilio
TGGTTCGAGCCCTCCCGGGAGCGGTGTTGTGACGTCTCAGATGTAACGTAAAATGTCAGAGTTTTTCCACAATACCTGACGAGCATTTAATTTTTGGGCTTCCGTGGCGCAATGGTTAGCGCGTTCAGCTGTTAATCGAAAGGTTGGTGGTTCGAGCCCACCCGAGAGAGGTGTTGTGAGGTCTCAGATGTAGCGTGAAAAGTCAAACTTTTTCCATAATACGTGATAACCATTTATTTTCTGATCTTTCGTGGCTCAATGGTTAGCACGTTCGGCTGTTAACCCATAGCTTGGTGGTTCGAGCCCACCCGGGAGCGGTGTTTTTGATCTCAAATGTAACGTAAATAGAAAAAGTTTTTCCGCAATACCTGACGACCATTTTTTTTTGGGCGTCCGTGGCGCAATGGTTAGCGCGTTCGGCTGTTAACCGAAAGGTTGGTGGTTCGAGCCCATCCGGGAGCGGTGTTGTGAGGCCTCAGATGTGAAGTAAAAAGTCAAAGTTTTACCTCAATAAATGACGAAAATTTAATTTTTGGGCTTCAGTGGCGCAATGGTTAGCGCGTTCGGCTATTAACCAATAGGTTGGTGGTTCGAGCCCATTCGGGAGAAGTGTTGTGACGTCTCAGATGTAACGTAAAATGTCAGAGTTTTTCCAAAACACCTGACGAACATTTAACTTTTGGGCTTCCGTGGCGCAATGGTTAGCGCGTTCAGCTGTTAATCGAAAGGTTGGTGGTTCGAGCCCAAACGAGAGAGGATTTGTGGGGTCTCAGAAGTAGCGTGAAAAGTAACTTTTCAACAATACCTGACAACCATTTAATTATTGGGCGTCCGTGGCGCAATGGTTAGCGCGTTCGGCTGTTAACCAATAGGTTGGTGGTTCGAGCCCATCCGGGAGCGGTGTTGTGTGATCTCAAATGTAACGTAGAAAGCCAAAGTTTTTCCACAATACCTGACGACCATTTAATTTTTGGGCTTCCGTGGCGCAATGGTTAGCGCGTTCGGCTGTTAACCGAAAGGTTGGTGGTTCGAGCCCATCCGGGAGCGGTGTTGTGAGGCCTCAGATGTGAAGTAAAAAGTCAAAGTTTTACCTCAATACCTGACGAAAATTTAATTTTTGGGCTTCAGTGGCGCAATGGTTAGCGCGTTCGGCTATTAACCAATAGGTTGGTGGTTCGAGCCCATCCGGGAGAAGTGTTGTGACGTCTCAGATGTAACGTAAAATGTCAGAGTTTTTCCACAATACCTGACGAACATTTAATTTTTGGGCTTCAGTGGCGCGATGGTCAGCGCGTTCAGCTGTTAACCGAAAGGTTGGTGGTTCGAGCCCAAACGAGAGAGGTTTTGTGGGGTCTCAGATGTAGCGTGAAAAGTCGTAACTTTTCAACAATACCTGACAACCATTTAATTTCTCAGCTTCCGTGGCTCAATGGTTAGCGCGTTCGGCTGTTAACCAGTAGGTTGGTGGTTCTAGCCCATCCGGGAGCGGTGTTGTGTGATCTCAAATGTAACGTAGAAAGCCAAAGTTTTTCCACAATACCTGACGACCATTTAATTTTTGGGCTTCCGTGGCGCAATGGTTAGCGCGTTCGGCTGTTAACCGAAAGGTTGGTGGTTCGAGCCCACCCGGGAGCGGTGTTGTGGGATCTGAAATGTTACGTAGAAAGCCAAAGTTTTTGCACAATAAATGACGACCATTTAATTTTTGGGCTTCCGTGGCGCAATGGTTAGCGCGTTCGGCTGTTAACCAATAGGTTGGTCGTTCGACCCCATCCGGGAGCGGTGTTGTGAGGTCTCAGATGTGACGTAAAAAGTCAAGGTTTTTACATAATACCTGACGAGCATTTAACTTTTGGGCTTCCGTGGCGCAATGGTTAGCGCGTTCGGCTGTTAACCAATAGGTTGGTGGTTCGAGCCCATCCGGGAGCGGTGTTGTGAGGTCTCAGATGTGACGTAAAAAGTCAAGGTTTTCCACAATACCTGACAACCATTTAATTTCTGAGCTTCCGTGGCTCAATGGTTAGCGCGTTCGGCTGTTAACCAATAGGTTGGTGGTTCGACCCCATCCCGGAGCGGTGTTGTGAGGTCTCAGATGTGACGTAAAAAGTCAAGGTTATAAAGATGAAGGTTAATTTGTCTCACTTAATTTAAATTCGAATTTTTAACTAGCACTCTCGGCAACGGCCATATCTTAGGTCGAGTTACGTCGATTTTGAAAATGTTATTAAAAATCGAGGTACATTTTTATTTATTGTTCAATCGAGATGAAATCACTTTTAATGAGTGTTTTATTGGAATTAAGCTGAATTCGGTCAAAAATTTCTCCAGAAAAAAATGCATTCAAAAAAGTACCGAAAAAATCGCAGGTTTTTCTTCTTCAAGACACAAAATCCGTGAATACGATTTCTTATTGAAAATTGAATTTTAACAGTTTTTTGAATGAATATCGTTACATTGCTTGAATTAAAGCAAAAAGTATAAAAATAATGGTTTCAGTGGTTATATTTGACAATAGTGTAGAAATACTCAAAATATGCTTCTTTGGCCGTGAAACGTCGATTTTGAAAATGTTATTAAAAATCGAGGTACATTTTTATTTATTGTCCTGACGATCATTTAATTTTTGGGCTTCCGTGGCTCAATGTTAGCGCGTTCGGCTGTTAATCGAAAGGTTGGTGGTTCGAGCCCATCCAGGAGCGGTGTTTTGGGATCTCAAATGTAACGTAAATAGCCAAAGTTTTTCCACAATACCTGACGAAAATTTAATTTTTGGGCTTCAGTGGCGCAATGGTTAGCGCGTTCAGCTGTTAACCGAAAGGTTGGTGGTTCGAGCCCAAACGAGAGAGGTTTTGTGGGGTCTCAGATGTAGCGTGAAAAGTCGTAACTTTTCAACAATACCTAACAACCATTTAATTTCTGAGCTTCCGTGGCTCAATGGTTAGCGCGTTCGGCTGTTAACCCATAGCTTGGTGGTTCGAGCCCACCCGGGAGCGGTGTTTTTGATCTCAAATGTAACGTAAATAGAAAAAGTTTTTCCGCAATACCTGACGACCATTTTTTTTTGGGCGTCCGTGGCGCAATGGTTAGCGCGTTCGGCTGTTAACCGAAAGGTTGGTGGTTCGAGCCCATCCGGGAGCGGTGTTGTGAGGCCTCAGATGTGAAGTAAAAAGTCAAAGTTTTACCTCAATAAATGACGAAAATTTAATTTTTGGGCTTCAGTGGCGCAATGGTTAGCGCGTTCGGCTATTAACCAATAGGTTGGTGGTTCGAGCCCATTCGGGAGAAGTGTTGTGACGTCTCAGATGTAACGTAAAATGTCAGAGTTTTTCCAAAACACCTGACGAACATTTAACTTTTGGGCTTCCGTGGCGCAATGGTTAGCGCGTTCAGCTGTTAATCGAAAGGTTGGTGGTTCGAGCCCAAACGAGAGAGGATTTGTGGGGTCTCAGAAGTAGCGTGAAAAGTAACTTTTCAACAATACCTGACAACCATTTAATTATTGGGCGTCCGTGGCGCAATGGTTAGCGCGTTCGGCTGTTAACCAATAGGTTGGTGGTTCGAGCCCATCCGGGAGCGGTGTTGTGTGATCTCAAATGTAACGTAGAAAGCCAAAGTTTTTCCACAATACCTGACGACCATTTAATTTTTGGGCTTCCGTGGCGCAATGGTTAGCGCGTTCGGCTGTTAACCGAAAGGTTGGTGGTTCGAGCCCATCCGGGAGCGGTGTTGTGAGGCCTCAGATGTGAAGTAAAAAGTCAAAGTTTTACCTCAATACCTGACGAAAATTTAATTTTTGGGCTTCAGTGGCGCAATGGTTAGCGCGTTCGGCTATTAACCAATAGGTTGGTGGTTCGAGCCCATCCGGGAGAAGTGTTGTGACGTCTCAGATGTAACGTAAAATGTCAGAGTTTTTCCACAATACCTGACGAACATTTAATTTTTGGGCTTCAGTGGCGCGATGGTCAGCGCGTTCAGCTGTTAACCGAAAGGTTGGTGGTTCGAGCCCAAACGAGAGAGGTTTTGTGGGGTCTCAGATGTAGCGTGAAAAGTCGTAACTTTTCAACAATACCTGACAACCATTTAATTTCTCAGCTTCCGTGGCTCAATGGTTAGCGCGTTCGGCTGTTAACCAGTAGGTTGGTGGTTCTAGCCCATCCGGGAGCGGTGTTGTGTGATCTCAAATGTAACGTAGAAAGCCAAAGTTTTTCCACAATACCTGACGACCATTTAATTTTTGGGCTTCCGTGGCGCAATGGTTAGCGCGTTCGGCTGTTAACCGAAAGGTTGGTGGTTCGAGCCCACCCGGGAGCGGTGTTGTGGGATCTGAAATGTTACGTAGAAAGCCAAAGTTTTTGCACAATAAATGACGACCATTTAATTTTTGGGCTTCCGTGGCGCAATGGTTAGCGCGTTCGGCTGTTAACCAATAGGTTGGTCGTTCGACCCCATCCGGGAGCGGTGTTGTGAGGTCTCAGATGTGACGTAAAAAGTCAAGGTTTTTACATAATACCTGACGAGCATTTAACTTTTGGGCTTCCGTGGCGCAATGGTTAGCGCGTTCGGCTGTTAACCAATAGGTTGGTGGTTCGAGCCCATCCGGGAGCGGTGTTGTGAGGTCTCAGATGTGACGTAAAAAGTCAAGGTTTTCCACAATACCTGACAACCATTTAATTTCTGAGCTTCCGTGGCTCAATGGTTAGCGCGTTCGGCTGTTAACCAATAGGTTGGTGGTTCGACCCCATCCCGGAGCGGTGTTGTGAGGTCTCAGATGTGACGTAAAAAGTCAAGGTTATAAAGATGAAGGTTAATTTGTCTCACTTAATTTAAATTCGAATTTTTAACTAGCACTCTCGGCAACGGCCATATCTTAGGTCGAGTTACGTCGATTTTGAAAATGTTATTAAAAATCGAGGTACATTTTTATTTATTGTTCAATCGAGATGAAATCACTTTTAATGAGTGTTTTATTGGAATTAAGCTGAATTCGGTCAAAAATTTCTCCAGAAAAAAATGCATTCAAAAAAGTACCGAAAAAATCGCAGGTTTTTCTTCTTCAAGACACAAAATCCGTGAATACGATTTCTTATTGAAAATTGAATTTTAACAGTTTTTTGAATGAATATCGTTACATTGCTTGAATTAAAGCAAAAAGTATAAAAATAATGGTTTCAGTGGTTATATTTGACAATAGTGTAGAAATACTCAAAATATGCTTCTTTGGCCGTGAAACGTCGATTTTGAAAATGTTATTAAAAATCGAGGTACATTTTTATTTATTGTCCTGACGATCATTTAATTTTTGGGCTTCCGTGGCTCAATGTTAGCGCGTTCGGCTGTTAATCGAAAGGTTGGTGGTTCGAGCCCATCCAGGAGCGGTGTTTTGGGATCTCAAATGTAACGTAAATAGCCAAAGTTTTTCCACAATACCTGACGAAAATTTAATTTTTGGGCTTCAGTGGCGCAATGGTTAGCGCGTTCAGCTGTTAACCGAAAGGTTGGTGGTTCGAGCCCAAACGAGAGAGGTTTTGTGGGGTCTCAGATGTAGCGTGAAAAGTCGTAACTTTTCAACAATACCTAACAACCATTTAATTTCTGAGCTTCCGTGGCTCAATGGTTAGCGCGTTCGGCTGTTAACCAATAGGTTGGTGGTTCGAGCCCACCCGGGAGCGGTGTTGTGGGATCTCAAATGTAACGTAGAAAGCCAAAGTTTTTGCACAATAAATGACGACCATTTAATTTTTGTGCTTCCTTGGCGCAATGGTTAGCGCGTTCAGCTGTTAATCGAAAGGTTGGTGGTTCGAGCCCACCCGGAAGAGGTGATGTGGGGTCTCAGATGTAGCGTAAAAAGTCAAAACTTTTCCACAATACGTGACAACCATTCAATTTCTGAGCTTCAGTGGCGCAATGGTCAGCGCGTTCAGCTGTTAACCGAAAGGTTGGTGGTTCGAGCCCTCCCGGGAGCGGTGTTGTGACGTCTCAGATGTAACGTAAAATGTCAGAGTTTTTCCACAATACCTGACGAGCATTTAATTTTTGGGCTTCCGTGGCGCAATGGTTAGCGCGTTCAGCTGTTAACCGAAAGGTTGGTGGTTCAAGCCCACCCGGGTGAGGTGTTGAGAGGTCTCAGATGTAGCGTGAAAAGTCAAACTTTTTCCTTAATACGTGATAACCATTTATTTTCTGATCTTTCGTGGCTCAATGGTTAGCGCGTTCGGCTGTTAACCAATAGCTTGGTGGTTCGAGCCCACCCGGGAGCGGTGTTTTTGGATCTCAAATGTAACGTAAATAGCCAAAGTTTTTCCGCAATACCTGACGACCATTTTTTTTTGGGCGTCCGTGGCGCAATGGTTAGCGCGTTCGGCTGTTAACCGAAAGGTTGGTGGTTCGAGCCCATCCGGGAGCGGTGTTGTGAGGTCTCAGATGTGAAGTAAAAAGCCAAAGTTTTTCCACGATACCTGACAACCGTTTAATTTCTGAGCTTCCGTGGCTCAATGGTTAGCGCGTTCAGCTGTTAACCAATAGGTTGGTGGTTCGAGCCCACCCGGGAGCGGTGTTGTGTGATCTCAAGTGTAACGTAGAAAGCCAAAGTTTTTCCACAATACCTGACGACCATTTAATTTTTGGGCTTCCGTGTCGCAATGGTTAGCGCGTTCGGCTGTTAACCAATAGGTTGGTGGTTCGAGCCCATCCGGGAGCGGTGTTGTGAGGTCTCAGATGTGACGTAAAAAGTCAAGGTTTTTACACAATACCTGACGAGCATTTAATTTTTGGGCTTCCGTGGCACAATGGTTACCGCGTTCAGCTGTAAATCGAAAGGTTGGTGGTTCGAGCCCACCCGGGAGAGGTGTTGTGGGGTCTCAAATGTAACGTAGAAAGCCAAAGTTTTTCCACAATACCTGACAACAATTTAATTTCTGAGCTTCCGTGGCTCAATGGTTAGCGCGTTCGGCTGTTAACCAATAGGTTGGTGGTTCGAGCCCATCCGGGAGCGGTGTTGTGAGGTCTCAGATGTGACGTAAAAAGTCAAGGTTTTTACACAATACCTGACGAGCATTTAACTTTTGGGCTTCCGTGGCGCAATGGTTAGCGCGTTCGGCTGTTAACCAATAGGTTGGTGGTTCGAGCCCATCCGGGAGCGGTGTTGTGAGGTCTCAGATGTGACGTAAAAAGTCAAGTTTTTTGCACAACACCTGACGAGCATTTAGATTTTGGGCTTCCGTGGCGCAATGGTTAGCGCGTTCGGCTGTTAACCAATAGGTTGGTGGTTCGAGCCCACCCGGGAGCGGTGTTGTGTGATCTCAAATGTAACGTAGAAAGCCAAAGTGTTTGCACAATAAATGACGACCATTTAATTTTTGGGCTTCCGTGGCGCAATGGTTAGCGCGTTCGGCTGTTAACCAATAGGCTGGTCGTTCGACCCCATCCGGGAGCGGTGTTGTGAGGTCTCAGATGTGACGTAAAAAGTCAAGGTTTTTACATAATACCTGACGAACATTTAACTTTCGGGCTTCCGTGGCGCCATGGTTAGCGCGTTCGGCTGTTAACCAATAGGTTGGTGGTTCGAGCCCATCCGGGAGCGGTGTTGTGAGGTCTCAGATGTGACGTAAAAAGTCAAGGTTTTCCACAATACCTGACAACCATTTAATTTCTGAGCTTCCGTGGCTCAATGGTTAGCGCGTTCGGCTGTTAACCAATAGGTTGGTGGTTCGACCCCATCCCGGAGCGGTGTTGTGAGGTCTCAGATTTGACGTAAAAAGTCAAGGTTATAAAGATGAAGGTTAATTTGTCTCACTTAATTTAAATTCGAATTTTTAACTAGCACTCTCGGCAACGGCCATATCTTAGGCCGAGTTACGTCGATTTTGAAAATGTTATTAAAAATCGAGGTACATTTTTATTTATTGTTCAATCGAGATGAAATCACTTTTAATGAGTGTTTTATTGGAATTAAGCTGAATTCGGTCAAAAATTTCTCCAGAAAAAAAATGCATTCAAAAAAGTACCGAAAAAATCGCAGGTTTTTCTTCTTCAAGACACAAAATCCGTGAATACGATTTCTTATTGAAAATTGAATTTTAACAGTTTTTTGAATGAATATCGTTACATTGCTTGAATTAAAGCAAAAAGTATAAAAATAATGGTTTCAGTGGTTATATTTGAAAATAGTGTAGAAATACTCAAAATATGCTTCTTTGGCCGTGAAACGTCGATTTTGAAAATGTTATTAAAAATCGAGGTACATTTTTATTTATTGTCCTGACGAACATTTAATTTTTGGGCTTCCGTGGCTCAATGTTAGCGCGTTCGGCTGTTAATCGAAAGGTTGGTGGTTCGAGGCCATCCGGGAGCGGTGTTTTGGGATCTCAAATGTAACGTAAATAGCCAAAGTTTTTCCACAATACCTGACGACCATTTAATTTTTGGGCGTCCGTGGCGCAATGGTTAGCGCGTTCGGCTGTTAACCGAAAGGTGGTGGTTCGAGCCCAGCCGGGAGCGGTGTTGTGAGGTCTCAGATGTGAAGTAAAAAGACAAAGTTTTACCTCAATACCTGACGACCATTTAATTTTTGGGCTTCCGTGGCTCAATGTTAGCGCGTTCGGCTGTTAACCGAAAGTTTGGTCTTTCGAGCCCACCCGGGAGCGGTGTTGTGGGATCTCTAATGTAACGTAAAAAGCCAAAGTTTTTCCACAATACCTGACGACCATTTTTTTTTGGGCGTCCGTGGCGCAATGGTTAGCGCGTTCGGCTGTTAACCGAAAGGTTGGTGGTTCGAGCCCATCCGGGAGCGGTGTTGTGACGTCTCAGATGTTACGTAAAATGTCAGAGTTTTTCCACAATACCTGACGAACATTTAATTTTTGGGCTTCCGTGGCGCAATAATTAGCGCGTCCAGCTGTTAATCGAAAGGTTGGTGGTTCGAGCCCACCCGGGAGCGGTGTTGTGTGATCTCAAATGTAACGTAGAAAGCCAAAGTTTTTCCACAATACCTGACTACCATTGAATTTTTGGGCTTCCATGGCGCAATGGTTAGCGCGTTCGGCTGTTAACCGAAAGGATGGTGGTTCGAGCCCACCTGGGAGAGGTGTTGTAGGGTCTCAGATGTAACGTAAAAAGTCATAACTTATTGTTGTGTGTTTGTACGACTACACAGGAGTTGATACTTTAAAACTATGGTTTTATTTACAATGATTTATACATGATCGAGGTCCGAGATAGACTGAATTTTTAACACAGAGAGGGGGCCTTTTTATACACGAGAGATTAGATAAATAATAGACATTAAGCTAATATGGGGCTGTTCATAAACTGGCCTACTAATAATACAAAGCATAATGTCACATCCCCTTTTTTTATACAAATAAGAATGCGTTTTATAAATTTAACTTAGTCGATGGCTTTGAGATTCTTCCGGATCGTGTTACTGTCCCTTTGTCGTCTTTTGGCAATTTGCTTCTTGTCTTTCTCTTATTCGTACTTTCCGGTGACCTCGTGGTATTGGACTCAGATGGATCAGCTCGCAAGTTCTCTCTGTCGGTATCTTGAATGTTTTCAGCATTGCATGGATGATTGTCGTGGGCTGGCTCAGAGACAGGTTCCTCTCGATCAATGATGTTTGGTGGATCTATGACGTCCTCTGGGCCAATACTTGATTCCGGAGTGAAAGACTTGATTCCGTGATTTTGATGACTGTCCGGTAGGGGAACTAGATGGAACCGGTTTCTTCGAATCCTTCCTTTAGACGTCTCGATTATATATGATCGGGGCTCCTCTGCTTTCTCGACAACGGTTCCTTCTTTGCGTAAATCGGTTATCCATACCCTTTTCCCAAGATCTAATTTGTGTAGCTCTCTGACTCTATGGCGTTGGTCGTAATTTCGTTTGAGTTTTTTTCTGCGTTAGTGATGTTTCTTTGATACGTTCTGCTGATAAGATCGTCGGGACAAGCATGTTTGACGATAATGGGAGCGTTGTTCGGAGATGGCGACTCATAAGCATTTGTGCTGGACTGAAACCATTGGACGTCGGTGTAGATCGGTACGCCAAGAGTGCCAAAGGGATGTTGTCAGATTTCTTTAAAATGGATTTCGCTGTCTTTACTGCTGCTTCTGCGAACCCATTACTTTGAGGATATCTTGGGCTGCTCGTGAGAGATCGAAATCCATATTTCTTGGAGAATGCGATGAATTCCAAGGTTCTTGTCGCTGATAAATTAGTTCCATTATCGCTGCGGACCACCTCTGGAATTCCGTGTCGTGCAAATATATCTTCGATGAGCTCGATGACAGTTTTTGTAGTTTGATCTTTCATTCGAGCCAATTCCAGATATTTTGAGTAGTAGTCCATCATGACCAGGTACCATTTTCCCCCATGATGTAGCATATCTATGGCAACTGCTTGCCATGGTCGTTCGGGTAAGCTTGTTGGCTTTAAGGGCTCATGAAAGTTGACTGATTCTTTGAGTCATCGTTCGCATCTTTTCACCTTATCTTCGATTTCCCGTGAAATTCCAGGCCACCAGACGGATTGTTTGGCTCTTTCTCGACATTTGACGATTCCCATGTGACCTTGATGAATTCGATCCATTATTTCTGGACGCATGGAACTTAAAATGAGCAGTCTGCTGCCTTTCATGATGATTCCGTCTTGGATGGTGATTTCATGCCTGTAGCTGAAGTAGTCATTACAACTACTCTGTACGCGTTTTTTCTCCGGCCATCCATGTTCGAGGTAACGTTGTAATGTTCTGCATGTAGCATCTTCCTGTTGTTTATGAAGAATTTCCGCAAGCTTTGGATCTGTAGTGGGTAGGTTCATCATTACTAACTGTACGTGAGCAGAAATTTCTTGTTGTAGCTCGTTGTCGTCAACGTCTATCAACGGAGCTCTAGACAATGTATCAGCGGCAACTAAGGATTTTCCAGGCACGTAGGAGACCTTGTACGAGTATCGCATCATGCGTAGACGTAGCCTTTGCAGTCTCGGAGATAAATCGTCCAGTTGTTTCGAATGCAATATGGAAACAAGGGGCTGATGATCAGTTTCTAGCTTTATTGTTATACCCGTTATGAAATCCTCAAATCGCTGGCATGCCCACGTTAATGCATAGCCTCCTTCTCGATCTGCGCATAGCGTTGTTCTGTCGAGGATAACGTCTTCGAGGCATAGGCAATGACTTTGTAAGTTCCATTGGCTTATTCTTGTCGAAGTATTGCTCCAATCCCATAGCTTGACGCATCGGCGGATACTACTGTTGGCTTCCTCAGATCGAAGATACCCAAAACAGGCTTGCTTGTGAGCGTCGTCTTGAGGTATTTGAAGGCCATTTCTTGACTTGGGCCCCAAATCCAACTGTTCTTAGTGCTCAATAGACTACTTAGTGGTTTAAGCTGCTCGGCCATTCGGGGAATGAACTTTCCAAGATAATTTACCATTCCTAATAGACGACGTAGCTCTGCGACATCAGATGGTGATTTCATCTCGACTATGGCTCGAACCTTCTCCTCGTCTGGACTGATCCCGGCACTGTCTATTACGTGCCCCAAAAACTTGATCCTTTTGACTCCAAAGAGGCATTTCCTTTCATTGAGCGTGACTCCTTGGTCTTTCAATCTTTCGAGAACTTCCTTTAGGTTTTCATCATGTTCGGCCATGTCCTTGCCCCATACTAGAATGTCGTCCTGATGACAAACTGTGTTCTTGACGCCTTCAATATACGAAGACATTTGGCTTTGGTAGTGCTCGTATGCAGATGTTAAACCAAAGGGCAGGCAATTGCAGCAATATCTTCCAAATGGCGTCATGAAAGTCGTTAGTAATATGGAGTCCGGATGTAGCGGTATCTGCCAATAACCGGAATTACAATCAAGTTTTGAGAAGATCTCGGCTCCAGCCAGTCGTCCAAGCGTATGGTCTACAGCCGGTATCTGGTACCGTTCACGTTGTACGTAGTTATTCAGTTGCGTATAATCCACGCATATCCTTAATTCGCCAGAATCCTTTCTCACGACCACCATGGGAGCGCACCAGTCTGTGGGGTCCTCGACTCTCCGGATTACTCCCAAGTCCACCATTCGTTTCAATTCAGCTTCGACTTGTGACATCAAAGGAATCGCAACTCGACGTGGAGTCGTCACTGCATACGGTACTGCGTTCGGTTTCAGCTTCAGTTTGTAGCTTCGTTTGACTCGTCCTAAGCCGGTAAATAGTTGAGGATAATGGTCCTTTGGTCTTATACTCGTCTCCGTGAGTTGCAGCTCATCGATTCTTTGAACTATTTTCAGGTCTTCACTTGCTCTGAGGCTTAGAAGTGGAACTTGCAATTGGTCGATGACATAGACCTTGTCATGGATGGTGGTGTCTCTACTTGACAGGTAGGCTTCAATGAAACCTTTGCAGTTAATCAAGGTCTTCCCTGGTCCAAACAGACGTCGGTCAGAATTATTCAGTGCTAAGTCTTGAAATTTCGCCTTGTACAGCGAGTCTGGTAATACGCAAACGTCCGCGCCGGTATCTATCTTGAATTGAACTTGCTTTGCATTAATCCTAATGTTTACCATCCAACGATCTTGTATCTCGTCGCTGCTGACTTTTCCCAAGAACGTATCCATTGGCGTTGAGTCATCTTCATCCACAGAGATCATTTGCGATGTGACCTCACGATTGTAGTTGGTGGTTGACCTTTGACACACACGCTCGTAGCGGCCAATCTTCTTACACTTCCTGCAAACTGCTCTATATGCTAGGCATCGCTCTCGATTGTGTTTCTCGAATATTCCGCATTTCTTGCAGGTATCTGAAGTAACCTTTTGATCGCGTTGAATTGGTCTTGAAGGATGAGTTGCTCTTGGTCGCCTGTTCTCCTTCGTCTGAGAGGTGTTTCGAGAGCCAAGCTTTTCGACAACAGCCGGAGTTCCGTTTTTATAACTTCCTGCGTTTAATTCTTGTTGTTGTCGGCGAACTTCTTCGGCATGGCGGGCGGTTGAGATCGCTTTCTCCAGTGTAAGGTTTCCGTCTAATTGCATTTTTTCCGACAGGGCTTTGTCTCGCACCCCGACTACTATTCGGTCTCTCAGCAATTCGTCTTGGAGAGTTCCGTAGGCACATTTCTCAATCTGGGCTCGACACGCGGTGATAAACTCTTCTACCGGTTCGCCATCTTGCTGAACTCGTGAGTTGAAGGTTGCTCGCTCGTAGATAACGTTCCTCCGGAGAATGAAATGTCCTTCGAATTTATTCATAACGACATTGAAGTCAGACTTCTCTGCATCGGTGGCAAACGTAAATGACAAGAATACGTCATCAGCTTTGTCGCCCATCATGTATAATAACGCGTTGACTTGTTCCTCTCCTGTCTTGGAACTAAGACCGGACGCGGATCTGAATCTCTCGAACCTCCTCCTCCATCGGGGCCACTCATTGGAATTCGAAAAGTTGAATTGGCAATGCGGTTGCACTTGAAAGGCTGCGGCGTTCTGCATTTTCCGTGTCGAGGTAGACCGCAAATCTAGTCGATTACTGATTAACGAATTAAAGCTAACCGTAATATCGCGCGACTAAATACAACATTAACGAACTTCTGACACCATGTTGTGTGTTTGTACGACTACACAGGAGTTGATACTTTAAAACTATGGTTTTATTTACAATGATTTATACATGATCGAGGTCCGAGATAGACTGAATTTTTAACACAGAGAGGGGGCCTTTTTATACAAGAGAGATTAGATAAATAATAGACATTAAGCTAATATGGGGCTGTTCATAAACTGGCCTACTAATAATACAAAGCATAATGTCACACTTATCCACAAAACCTAACAACCATTTAATTTCTGAGCTTCTGTGGCTCAATGGTTAGCGCGTTCGGCTGTTAACCAATTGGTTGGTGGTTCGAGCCTATCCGGGAGAAGTGTTGTGACGTCTCAGATGTAACGTAAAATGTCAGAGTTTTTCCACAATACCTGACGAACATTTAATTTTTGGGCTTGCGTGGCGCAATGGTTAGCGCGTTCAGCGGTTAATCGAAAGGTTGGTGGTTCGAGCCCACCCGGGAGAGGTGTTTTTGGATCTCAAATGTAACGTAAATAGCCAAAGTTTTTCCGCAATACCTGACGACCATTTAATTTTTGGGCGTCCGTGGCGAATGGTTAGCGCATTCGGCTGTTAACCGAAAGGTTGGTGGTTCGAGCCCATCCGGGAGCGGTGTTGTGAGGCCTCAGATGTGAAGTAAAAAGTCAAAGTTTTACCTCAATACCTGACGAAAATTTAATTTTTGGGCTTCAGTGGCGCAATGGTTAGCGCGTTCGGCTATTAACCAATAGGTTGGTGGTTCGAGCCCATCCGGGAGAAGTGTTGTGACGTCTCAGATGTAACGTAAAATGTCAGAGTTTTTCCACAATACCTGACGAACATTTAATTTTTGGGCTTCAGTGGCGCAATGGTCAGCGCGTTCAGCTGTTAACCGAAAGGTTGGTGGTTCGAGCCCAAACGAGAGAGGTTTTGTGGGGTCTCAGATGTAGCGTGAAAAGTCGTAACTTTTCAACAATACCTGACAACCATTTAATTTCTGAGCTTCCGTGGCTCAATGGTTAGCGCGTTCGGCTGTTAACCAATAGGTTGGTGGTTCTAGCCCATCAGGGAGCGGTGTTGTGATGTCTCAGATGTAACGTAAAATGTCAGAGTTTTTCCACAATACCTGACGAACATTTATTTTTTGGGCTTCCGTGGCGCAATGGTTAGCGCGTTCAGCTGTTAATCGAAAGGTTGGTGGTTCGAGCCCACCCGGAAGAGGTGATGTGGGGTCTCAGATGTAGCGTAAAAAGTCAAAACTTTTCCACAATACGTGACAACCATTTAATTTCTGAGCTTCCGTGGCTCAATGGTTAGCGCGTTCGGCTGTTAATCGAAAGGTTGGTGGTTCGAGCCCATCCGGGAGCGGGGTTGTGAGGTCTCGGATGTGAAGTAAAAAGTCAAAGTTTTACCTCAATACCTGACGAGCATTTATTTTTTGGGCTTCCGTGGCGCAATGGTTAGCGCGTTCAGCTGTTAATCGAAAGGTTGGTGGTTCGAGCCCACCCGGGAGAGGTGTTGTGAGGTCTCAGATGTAGCGTGAAAAGTCAAACTTTTTCCATAATACGTGATAACCATTTATTTTCTGATCTTTCGTGGCTCAATGGTTAGCGCGTTCGCCTGTTAACCAATAGCTTGGTGGTTCGAGCCCACCCGGGAGCGGTGTTTTTGGATCTCAAATGTAACGTAAATGGCCAAAGTTTTTCCACAATACCTGTCGACCATTTAATTTTTGGGCTTCCGTGGCGCAATGGTTAGCGCGTTCAGCTGTTAACCAATAGCTTGGTGGTTCGAGCCCACCCGGGAGCGGTGTTTTTGGATCTCAAATGTAACGTAAATAGCCAAAGTTTTTCCGCAATACCTGACGACCATATTTTTTGGGCGTCCGTGGCGCAATGGTTAGCGCGTTCGGCTGTTAACCAAAAGGTTGGTGGTTCGAGCCCATCCGGGAGCGGTGTTGTGAGGCCTCAGATGTGAAGTAAAAAGTCAAAGTTTTACCTCAATACCTGACGAAAATTTAATTTTTGGGCTTCAGTGGCGCAATGGTTAGCGCGTTCGGCTATTAACCAATAGGTTGGTGGTTCGAGCCCATCCGGGAGAAGTGTTGTGACGTCTCAGATGTAACGTAAAATGTCGGAGTTTTTCCACAATACCTGACGAACATTTAATTTTTGGGCTTCAGTGGCGCAATGGTCAGCGCGTTCAGCTGTTAACCGAAAGGTTGGTGGTTCGAGCCCAAACGAGAGAGGTTTTGTGGGGTCTCAGATGTAGCGTGAAAAGTCGTAACTTTTCAACAATACCTGACAACCATTTAATTTCTGAGCTTCCGTGGCTCAATGGTTAGCGCGTTCGGCTGTTAACCAATAGGTTGGTGGTTCTAGCCCATCAGGGAGCGGTGTTGTGATGTCTCAGATGTAACGTAAAATGTCAGAGTTTTTCCACAATACCTGACGAACATTTATTTTTTGGGCTTCCGTGGCGCAATGGTTAGCGCGTTCAGCTGTTAATCGAAAGGTTGGTGGTTCGAGCCCACCCGGAAGAGGTGATGTGGGGTCTCAGATGTAGCGTAAAAAGTCAAAACTTTTCCACAATACGTGACAACCATTTAATTTCTGAGCTTCCGTGGCTCAATGGTTAGCGCGTTCGGCTGTTAATCGAAAGGTTGGTGGTTCGAGCCCATCCGGGAGCGGGGTTGTGAGGTCTCGGATGTGAAGTAAAAAGTCAAAGTTTTACCTCAATACCTGACGAGCATTTATTTTTTGGGCTTCCGTGGCGCAATGGTTAGCGCGTTCAGCTGTTAATCGAAAGGTTGGTGGTTCGAGCCCACCCGGGAGAGGTGTTGTGAGGTCTCAGATGTAGCGTGAAAAGTCAAACTTTTTCCATAATACGTGATAACCATTTATTTTCTGATCTTTCGTGGCTCAATGGTTAGCGCGTTCGCCTGTTAACCAATAGCTTGGTGGTTCGAGCCCACCCGGGAGCGGTGTTTTTGGATCTCGAATGTAACGTAAATGGCCAAAGTTTTTCCACAATACCTGTCGACCATTTAATTTTTGGGCTTCCGTGGCGCAATGGTTAGCGCGTTCAGCTGTTAACCGAAAGGTTGGTGGTTCGAGCCCAAAAGAGAGGTTTTGTGGGGTCTCAGATGTAGCGTGAAAAGTCGTAACTTTTCAACAAAACCTGACAACCATTTAATTTTTGGGCGTCCGTGGCGCAATGGCTAGCGCGTTCGGCTGTTAACCGAAAGGTTGGTGGTTCGAGCCCATCCGGGAGCGGTGTTGTGACGTCTCAGATGTTACGTAAAATGTCAGAGTTTTTCCACAATACCTGACGAACATTTAATTTTTGGCCTTCCGTGGCGCAATAATTAGCGCGTCGAGCACTTAATCGAAAGGTTGGTGGTTCGAGCCCACCCGGAAGAGGTGTTGTGGGGTCTCAGATGTAGCGTTAAAAGTCAAAACTTTTCCACAATACGTGACAACCATTTAATTTCTGATCTTCCGTGGCTCAATGGTTAGCGCGTTCGGCTGTTAACCAATAGCTTGGGGGTTCGAGCCCACCCGGGAGCGGTGTTTTTGGATCTCAAGTGTAACGTAAATAGCCAAAGTTTTTCCGCAATACCTGACGACCATATTTTTTGGGCGTCCGTGGCGCAATGGTTAGCACGTTCGGCTGTTAACCGAAAGGTTGGTGGTACGAGCCCATCCGGGAGCGGTGTTGTATGGCCTCAGATGTGAAGTAAAAAGTCAAAGTTTTACCTCAATACCTGACGAAAATTTAATTTTTGGGCTTCAGTGGCGCAATGGTTAGCGCGTTCGGCTATTAACCAATAGGTTGGTGGTTCGAGCCCATCCGGGAGAAGTGTTGTGACGTCTCAGATGTAACGTAAAATGTCGGAGTTTTTCCACAATACCTGACGAACATTTAATTTTTGGGCTTCAGTGGCGCAATGGTCAGCGCGTTCAGCTGTTAACCAAAAGGTTGGTGGTTCGAGCCCAAACGAGAGAGGTTTTGTGGGGTCTCAGATGTAGCTTGAAAAGTCGTAACTTTTCATCAATACCTGACAACCATTTAATTTCTGAGCTTCCGTGGCTCAATGGTTAGCGCGTTCGGCTATTAACCAATAGGTTGGTGGTTCGAGCCCATCCGGGAGAAGTGTTATGACGTCTCAGATGTAACGTAAAATGTCAGAGTTTTTCCACAATACCTGACGAACATTTAATTTTTGGGCTTCAGTGGCGCAATGGTCAGCGCGTTGAGCTGTTAACCGAAAGGTTGGTGGTTCGAGCCCAAACGAGAGAGGTTTTGTGGGGTCTCAGATGTAGCGTGAAAAGTCGTAACTTTTCAACAGTACCTGACAACCATTTAATTTCTGAGCTTCCGTGGCTCAATGGTTAGCGCGTTCGGCTGTTAACCAATAGGTTAGTGGTTCTAGCCCATCCGGGAGCGGTGTTGTGATGTCTCAGATGTAACGTAAAATGTCAGAGTTTTTCCACAATACCTGACGAACATTTATTTTTTGGGCTTCCGTGGCGCAATGGTTAGCGCGTTCAGCTGTTAATCGAAAGGTTGGTGGTTCGAGCCCACCCGGAAGAGGTGATGTGGGGTCTCAGATGTAGCGTAAAAAGCCAAAACTTATCCACAATACGTGACAACCATTTAATTTCTGAGCTTCCGTGGCTCAATGGTTAGCGCGTTCGGCTGTTAATCGAAAGGTTGGTGGTTCGAGCCCATCCGGGAGCGGTGTTGTGAGGTCTCGGATGTGAAGTAAAAAGTCAAAGTTTTACCTCAATACCTGACGAGCATTTATTTTTTGGGCTTCCGTGGCGCAATGGTTAGCGCGTTCAGCTGTTAATCGAAAGGTTGGTATTCGAGCCCACCCGGGAGAGGTGTTGTGAGGTCTCATATGTAGCGTAAAAAGTCAAAACTTTTCCACAATACATGACAACCATTTATTTTCTGAGCTTTCGTGGCTCAATGGTTAGCGCGTTCGGCTGTTAACCAATAGGTTGGTGGTTCAAGCCCACCCGGGAGCGGTGTTTTTGGATCTCAAATGTAACGTAAATAGCCAAAGTTTTTCCACAATACCTGACGACCATTTAATTTTTGGGCGTCCGTGGCGAATGGTTAGCGCATTCGGCTGTTAACCGAAAGGTTGGTGGTTTGAGCCCATCCGGGAGCGGTGTTGTGAGGCCTCAGATGTGAAGTAAAAAGTCAAAGTTTTACCTCAATACCTGACGAAAATTTAATTTTTGGGCTTCAGTGGCGCAATGGTTAGCGCGTTCGGCTATTAGCCAATAGGTTGGTGGTTCGAGCCCATCCGGGAGAAGTGTTGTGACGTTTCAGATGTAACGTAAAATGTCAGAGTTTTTCCACAATACCTGACGAACATTTAATTTTTGGGCTTCAGTGGCGCAATGGTCAGCGCGTTCAGCTGTCAACCGAAAGGTTGGTGGTTCGAGCCCAAACGAGAGAGGTTTTGTGGGGTCTCAGATGTAGCGTGAAAAGTCGTAACTTTTCAACAATACCTGACAACCATTTAATTTCTGAGCTTCCGTGGCTCAATGGTTAGCGCGTTCGGCTGTTAACCAATAGGTTGGTGGTTCTAGCCCATCCGGGAGCGGTGTTGTGATGTCTCAGATGTAACGTAAAATGTCAGAGTTTTTCCACAATACCTGACGAACATTTATTTTTTGGGCTTCCGTGGCGCAATGGTTAGCGCGTTCAGCTGTTAATCGAAAGGTTGGTGGTTCGAGCCCACCCGGAAGAGGTGATGTGGGGTCTCAGATGTAGCGTAAAAAGTCAAAACTTTTCCACAATACGTGACAACCATTTAATTTCTGAGCTTCCGTGGCTCAATGGTTAGCGCGTTCGGCTGTTAATCGAAAGGTTGGTGGTTCGAGCCCATCCGGGAGCGGTGTTGTGAGGTCTCGGATGTGAAGTAAAAAGTCAAAGTTTTACCTCAATACCTGACGAGCATTTATTTTTTGGGCTTCCGTTGCGCAATGGTTAGCGCGTTCAGCTGTTAATCGAAAGGTTGGTGGTTCGAGCCCACCCGGGAGAGGTGTTGTGAGGTCTCAGATGTAGCGTGAAAAGTCAAACTTTTTCCATAATACGTGATAACCATTTATTTTCTGATCTTTCGTGGCTCAATGGTTAGCGCGTTCGGCTGTTAACCAATAGCTTGGTGGTTCGAGCCCACCCGGGAGCGGTGTTGTGACGTCTCAGATGTTACGTAAAATTTCAGAGTTTTTCGACAATACCTGACGAACATTTAATTTTTGGCCTTCCGTGGCGCAATAATTAGCGCGTCTAGCACTTAATCGAAAGGTTGGTGGTTCGAGCCCACCCGGAAGAGGTGTTGTGGGGTCTCAGATGTAGCGTTAAAAGTCAAAACTTTTCCACAATACGTGACAACCATTTAATTTCTGATCTTCCGTGGCTCAATGGTTAGCGCGTTCGGCTGTTAACCAATAGGTTGGTGGTTCGAGCCCACCCGGGAGCGGTGTTTTTGGATCTCAAATGTAACGTAAATAGCCAAAGTTTTTCCACAATACCTGACGACCATTTAGTTTTTGGGCGTCCGTGGCGAATGGTTAGCGCGTTCTGCTGTTAACCGAAAGGTTGGTGGTTCGAGCCCATCCGGGAGCGGTGTTGTGAGGTCTCAGATGTGAAGTAAAAAGACAAGGTTTTACCTCAATACCTGACGAAAATTTAATTTTTGGGCTTCAGTGGCGCAATGGTCAGCGCGTTCAGCTGTTAACCGAAAGGTTGGTGGTTCGAGCCCTCCCGGGAGCGGTGTTGTGACGTCTCAGATGTAACGTAAAATGTCAGAGTTTTTCCACAATACCTGACGAGCATTTAATTTTTGGGCTTCCGTGGCGCAATGGTTAGCGCGTTCAGCTGTTAATCGAAAGGTTGGTATTCGAGCCCACCCGGGAGAGGTGTTGTGAGGTCTCAGATGAAGCTTGAAAAGTCAAACTTTTTCCATAATACGTGATAACCATTTATTTACTGATCTTTCGTGGCTCAATGGTTAGCGCGTTCGGCTGTTAACCAATAGCTTGGTGGTTCGAGCCCACCCGGGAGCGGTGTTTTTACCTCTCCGAGTGACGTATGTCACGGAGAGGTTCTGTAACGATCGTGTGTGTCTGTTTGTGTGTGTGTTTGTGTGTTTGTGTGTGTGTCTGTTGTTACACCCACGTGACCGCGTTCGCAATTTCCAAATCGGAGCAAACGTGTTCGCCATTTCCGAACTGCATTCACAGTCTCGGAAATGGCACCTCTACTCGAGTTCTCACACCACCATCTTCTGGTCTTTGTCCATTCCACACGGACACCAAACTGTACATACTGGCTTCTAATCACCACCATCTTCTGGTCTTCGTCCATTCCACTTGGACACCAGTCTGTACATACTGGCTTCAAATCACCACCATCTTCTGGTCTTCGTCCATCCCACTTTACACCAGTCTGTACACCTGGCTTCGACACCACCATCTTCTGGTCTTTGTTTTTGTCCATCCCACATGGACACCAGTCTGCACACCTGGCTTCTACTCCATCGTCCTCGTTGAGTTTAAGACATTCGCGGCGATCAGCGAGGGTTACGAGAAACGTCTAGCCTCCCTAGGGTGGGTTGTCCACGATAGGTTTTCGCAATTGCGGTTGTTCTTGCTTTTAGCTGTAGTTCGACACCCTTATATACTACCTATTTGATTAAGGCGAAGCAACCGGCGTATGCTTCATTTCAAACGCCAATATTAGTCAAGTCTCTCAAGAATGTTTAATTGTTCTTTTTTAAAACGATGTAAGGTTCAATAAGGCGAATAACTAACGAAGAAAATATTAAATATTAATTATATTTATTTTAAAATTTAAGATAATCTTGTTTCTCAATTCAAAATTAATACGGAAAGAGTTAAAAAGCAGTCTATGTTTTTGTCTGTGTGTGTCCGTCCGTTGTTACAGTAGTGCGCTGCGTTAGAAGTTCGTTTTGTTTTGATGTGTATAGAAATCCTACTGAACCATAATATTCCCTTTATCCTTAATATAAAGTGAAAATGTGGAAATATTTTTCGTAATTATGATGCATTTAGTACTTTTGTAGCTTTAAAGCTCTATTTCATTTTGATATTCCAAAGATTTTTTTTAATATTATTATTTAAAATGGATGTTTATATATTACTTAAGCTATACTACATCTGTTTATAGCATAATCCTTTCTAAAGTGAATACAAGCACAACGTTACTATGTTGGTCAAATGAACTTTTATTAGTCAATAGGCCTAGTGAACCAAAAAGTAAACGCTTGAGCAGTGTTTCCACTTTGCGGCGAAAAAGTCCGTTTTCGGCAAAAATGTAGTCTCTGAGCACCAAATTATTGAAAAGCGGCGAAAAGGCGAAAATGCGGCGAAAACCATTTAAAACGGCGAAAAAAGCGGCGAAAACTTTATTTAGATTTTTTAATGGTTTAGTTCTTTTCATCACACATTTTTGCTCAGTTTTTATAATATCTAGTAGGCTATGGGCTGATTAGGCTCACATAAGTGGTAGTGATTGGTGCCATTGCTTTGCGGTCTTAAATTATAATGGGACGCAACAAGCGTGATCGATTTGGCTCAACTTGGCTACGCTTTGTGTTTCTCTCAAGCACAGCCAACTCCATCGCGCTATAAAAGCCCCTTCAAACAATTTTTCTATGTAAAAGCGCGTATCAGGAATTTTCGGCTTTTTAGCTCGAAAAATAAAAGGAGTCAGCTTTTAACATGATCGTCTATGGGAGGAACACCATTTTTTGACCCTTATTTTAAAAATTTGGTTCATATTTCTTGAAATTTAAATGAGATGTGAAAATTAAAAGCGCAAATTTCTGATCCGGGCCTTTACATAGCGTTTGCAGCCTAACCCTATAGAGTGGGCTGTGGTTGGACCAATAAAAAGAGAAAAAAATTACGGGATTTTTTGCGGCGAAAATTTACTATAGATGGGGCGAAAAACAGCACTTTTGCACCTAAAATGGGCGAAAATCCTAACCTTCGAGTGGAAACACTGCGCTTGAGTTTGATTTTCGTTTCTGTAATGCAGAGACATTAACGGTTCAGAGTGAGCCGAAAATTAAATACACTTATAAATAATTAGGCTTAGATTTTATGGTCATGGTGGAAATCTGGGCCGCGTTCAGCAGAGCTCAGCGCTGTTAGCAGTGTCCTACATAACGGGATTTTGTTTTTGAATTTTGACGTCACGGTGCATGGCGCTGAGCTTGCGCGGTCTTCAAAGAAAATAGTCGGCTTTTTGGATAACGTGACGTAAAACGCGTAGTTCTCAGCTTGGCGAAAAGACCATGGAGGAGTTAATACAAATAGCTCTATGGGACTATAGCTATTTAATTGGCGTGAAACCAGTTGATCACGCGAGAATTTTAAGAGATATGTTAGTTTAATTATAAAAGTTGTTAGCTATCTCTATAAAAATGTTATCATACAATTTTTGTTAAGCCTTGGTACCTTGCACGCTTTATTGCGCTAGCGTCATTTATAAAACGCCGATGACCGGAGAAAAGCTATGACGACAGACCTCACCGGTAAACATTTCCAAAATCCGCTGTCTTTTTTGGTGAGCTCTGCTGAACGCAGCCCAGACCAGTGAAAGGTCTGATCGTAATCGGATAATAGCTTCGTGTTTTCATGCTTCTTATGGTACGCATTTACTTTCAGTGTGTGTAGCCACAAATAAGCTTTGGTGTTATGTAACGTTAACAGTCATGTTGACAAATTAAGAAAATCGTTGAGATGAAACGAGAGGATAGTGTTTACATGGCAACCCTGTTGTGAATATGGCTTTGAACATAGAGGGCATACAGTTGAGGAGTAGAAAATCGGGCCTTTACAAACACGTAAAGGTAATATCCCTCCAAAGTTTTATCTCTTCATTTCCCGTTTTTACCCCATCGGATGATTTTAATGTGTACAAGTATATCATTATTGGATGTAAAATGTCGTCTGATTTACAGTATATTTGATATGCTTTGTATACTGCTTTAATATTTCATAAATTTTAACTTAAGAAACATTTCCATATCTGGGTAAATAAGTTTGTAAGTAGTCGTCGTGACTCGGAGAGGTAATATTTTGGTTTTCCCAACTTGTTGGATCTCAAATGTAACGTAAATAGCCAAAGTTTTTCCGCAATACCTGACGACCATTTTTTTGGGCGTCCGTGGCGCAATGGTTAGCGCGTTCGGCTGTTAACCGAAAGGTTGGTGGTTCGAGCCCATCCGGGAGCGGTGTTGTGAGGCCTCAGATGTGAAGTAAAAAGTCAAAGTTTTACCTCAATACCTGACGAAAATTTAATTTTTGGGCTTCAGTGGCGCAATGGTTAGCGCGTTCGGCTATTAACCAATAGGTTGGTGGTTCGAGCCCATCCGGGAGAAGTGTTGTGACGTCTCAGATGTAACGTAAAATGTCGGAGTTTTTCCACAATACCTGACGAACATTTAATTTTTGGGCTTCAGTGGCGCAATGGTCAGCGCGTTCAGCTGTTAACTGAAAGGTTGGTGGTTCGAGCCCAAACGAGAGAGGTTTTGTGGGGTCTCAGATGTAGCTTGAAAAGTCGTAACTTTTCATCAATACCTGACAACCATTTAATTTCTGAGCTTCCGTGGCTCAATGGTTAGCGCGTTCGGCTATTAACCAATAGGTTGGTGGTTCGAGCCCATCCGGGAGAAGTGTTGTGACGTCTCAGATGTAACGTAAAATGTCAGAGTTTTTCCACAATACCTGACGAACATTTAATTTTTGAGCTTCAGTGGCGCAATGGTCAGCGCGTTCAGCTGTTAACCGAAAGGTTGGTGGTTCGAGCCCAAACGAGAGAGGTTTTGTGGGGTCTCAGATGTAGCGTGAAAAGTCGTAACTTTTCAACAATACCTGACAACCATTTAATTTCTGAGCTTCCGTGGCTCAATGGTTAGCGCGTTCGGCTGTTAACCAATAGGTTGGTGGTTCTAGCCCATCCGGGAGCGGTGTTGTGATGTCTCAGATGTAACGTAAAATGTCAGAGTTTTTCCACAATACCTGACGAACATTTATTTTTTGGGCTTCCGTGGCGCAATGGTTAGCGCGTTCAGCTGTTAATCGAAAGGTTGGTGGTTCGAGCCCACCCGGAAGAGGTGATGTGGGGTCTCAGATGTAGCGTAAAAAGCCAAAACTTTTCCACAATACGTGACAACCATTTAATTTCTGAGCTTCCGTGGCTCAATGGTTAGCGCGTTCGGCTGTTAATCGAAAGGTTGGTGGTTCGAGCCCATCCGGGAGCGGTGTTGTGAGGTCTCGGATGTGAAGTAAAAAGTCAAAGTTTTACCTCAATACCTGACGAGCATTTATTTTTTGGGCTTCCGTGGCGCAATGGATAGCGCGTTCAGCTGTTAATCGAAAGGTTGGTGGTTCGAGCCCACCCGGGAGAGGTGTTGTGAGGTCTCAGATGTAGAGTGAAAAGTCAAACTTTTTCCATAATACGTGATAACCATTTATTTTCTGATCTTTCGTGGCTCAATGGTTAGCGCGTTCGGCTGTTAACCAATAGCTTGGTGGTTCGAGCCCACCCGGGAGCGGTGTTTTTGGATCTCAAATGTAACGTAAATGGCCAAAGTTTTTCCACAATACCTGATGACCATTTAATTTTTGGGCTTCCGTGGCGCAATGGTTAGCGCGTTCAGCTGTTAACCGAAAGGTTGGTGGTTCGAGCCCATCCGGGAGCGGTGTTGTGAGGTCTCAGATGTGAAGTAAAAAGACAAGGTTTTACCTCAATACCTGACGAGCATTTAATTTTTGGGCTTCCGTGGCGAAAGGGTTAGCGCGTTCAGCTGTTAATCGAAAGGTTGGTATTCGAGCCCACCCGAGAGAGGTGTTGTGAGGTCTCAGATGAAGCGTGAAAAGTCAAACTTTTTGCCATAATACGTGATAACCATTTATTTTCTGATCTTTCGTGGCTCAATGGTTAGCGCGTTCGGCTGTTAACCAATAGCTTGGTGGTTCGAGCCCACCCGGGAGCGGTGTTTTTGGATCTCAAATGTAACGTAAATAGTCAAAGTTTTTCCGCAATACCTGACGACCATTTTTTTTGGGCGTCCGTGGCGCAATGGTTAGCGCGTTCGGCTGTTAACCGAAAGGTTGGTGGTTCGAGCCCATCCGGGAGCGGTGTTGTGAGGCCTCAGATGTGAAGTAAAAAGTCAAAGTTTTACCTCAATACCTGACGAAAATTTAATTTTTGGGCTTCAGTGGCGCAATGGTTAGCGCGTTCGGCTGTTAACCAATTGGTTGGTGGTTCGAGCCCATCCGGGAGAAGTGTTGTGACGTCTCAGATGTAACGTAAAATGTCGGAGTTTTTCCACAATACCTGACGAACATTTAATTTTTGGGCTTCAGTGGCGCAATGGTCAGCGCGTTCAGCTGTTAACCGAAAGGTTGGTGGTTCGAGCCCAAACGAGAGAGGTTTTGTGGGGTCTCAGATGTAGCTTGAAAAGTCGTAACTTTTCATCAATACCTGACAACCATTTAATTTCTGAGCTTCCGTGGCTCAATGGTTAGCGCGTTCGGCTATTAACCAATAGGTTGGTGGTTCGAGCCCATCCGGGAGAAGTGTTGTGACGTCTCAGATGTAACGTAAAATGTCAGAGTTTTTCCACAATACCTGACGAACATTTAATTTTTGAGCTTCAGTGGCGCAATGGTCAGCGCGTTCAGCTGTTAACCGAAAGGTTGGTGGTTCGAGCCCAAACGAGAGAGGTTTTGTGGGGTCTCAGATGTAGCGTGAAAAGTCGTAACTTTTCAACAATACCTGACAACCATTTAATTTCTGAGCTTCCGTGGCTCAATGGTTAGCGCGTTCGGCTGTTAACCAATAGGTTGGTGGTTCTAGCCCATCCGGGAGCGGTGTTGTGATGTCTCAGATGTAACGTAAAATGTCAGAGTTTTTCCACAATACCTGACGAACATTTATTTTTTGGGCTTCCGTGGCGCAATGGTTAGCGCGTTCAGCTGTTAATCGAAAGGTTGGTGGTTCGAGCCCACCCGGAAGAGGTGATGTGGGGTCTCAGATGTAGCGTAAAAAGCCAAAACTTTTCCACAATACGTGACAACCATTTAATTTCTGAGCTTCCGTGGCTCAATGGTTAGCGCGTTCGGCTGTTAATCGAAAGGTTGGTGGTTCGAGCCCATCCGGGAGCGGTGTTGTGAGGTCTCGGATGTGAAGTAAAAAGTCAAAGTTTTACCTCAATACCTGACGAGCATTTATTTTTTGGGCTTCCGTGGCGCAATGGATAGCGCGTTCAGCTGTTAATCGAAAGGTTGGTGGTTCGAGCCCACCCGGGAGAGGTGTTGTGAGGTCTCAGATGTAGAGTGAAAAGTCAAACTTTTTCCATAATACGTGATAACCATTTATTTTCTGATCTTTCGTGGCTCAATGGTTAGCGCGTTCGGCTGTTAACCAATAGCTTGGTGGTTCGAGCCCACCCGGGAGCGGTGTTTTTGGATCTCAAATGTAACGTAAATGGCCAAAGTTTTTCCACAATACCTGACGACCATTTTATTTTTGGGCTTCCGTGGCGCAATGGTTAGCGCGTTCAGCTGTTAACCGAAAGGTTGGTGGTTCGAGCCCATCCGGGAGCGGTGTTGTGAGGTCTCAGATGTAACGTAAAATGTGAGAGTTTTTCCACAATACCTGACGAGCATTTAATTTTTGGGCTTCCGTGGCGCAATGGTTAGCGCGTTCAGCTGTTAATCGAAAGGTTGGTGGTTCGAGCCCACCCGGGAGAGGTGTTGTGAGGTCTCAGATGTAGCGTGAAAAGTCAAACTTTTTCCATAATACGTGATAACCATTTATTTTCTGATCTTTCGTGGCTCAATGTTTAGCGCGTTCGGCTGTTAACCAATAGCTTGGTGGTTCGAGCCCACCCGGGAGCGGTGTTTTTGGATCTCAAATGTAACGTAAATAGCCAAAGTTTTTCTACAATACCTGACGACCATTTAATTTTTGGGCTTCCGTGGCGCAATGGTTAGTGCGTTCAGCTGTTAACCGAAAGGTTGGTGGTTCGAGCCCAAACGAGAGAGGATTTGTGGGGTCTCAGATGTAGCGTGAAAAGTCGTAACTTTTCAACAATACCTGACAACCATTTAATTTTTGGGCGTCCGTGGCGCAATGGCTAGCGCGTTCGGCTGTTAACCGAAAGGTTGGTGGTTCGAGCCCATCCGGGAGCGGTGTTGTGACGTCTCAGATATTACGTAAAATGTCAGAGTTTTTCCACAATACCTGACGAACATTTAATTTTTGGGCTTCCGTGGCGCAGTAATTAGCGCGTCCAGCTCTTAATCGAAAGGTTGGTGGTTTGAGCCCACCCGGAAGAGGTGTTGTGGGGTCTCAGATGTAGCGTTAAAAGTCAAAACTTTTCCACAATACGTGACAACCATTCAATTTCTGATCTTCCGTGGCTCAATAGTTAGCGCGTTCGGCTGTTAACCAATAGGTTGGTGGTTCGAGCCCACCCGGGAGCGGTGTTGTGAGGTCTCAGATGAGAAGTAAAAAGTCAAGGTTTTACCTCAATACCTGACAAAAATTTAATTTTTGGGCTTCAGTGGCGCAATGGTCAGCGCGTTCAGCTGTTAACCGAAAGGTTGGTGGTTCGAGCCCTCCCGGGAGCGGTGTTGTGACGTCTCAGATGTAACGTAAAATGTCAGAGTTTTTCCACAACACCAGACGAACATTTAACTTTTGGGCTTCCGTGGCGCAATGGTTAGCGCGTTCGGCTGTTAACCAATAGGTTGGTGGTTCGAGCCCATCCGGGAGCGGTGTTGTGAAGTCTCGGATGTGACGTAAAAAGTCAAGGTTTTTACACAATCACTTTTATTGAGTGTTTTATAGGGAATTAAGCTGAATTCGGTCAAAAATTTCTCCAGAAAAAAATGCATTCAAAAAAGTACCGAAAAAATCGCATGTTTTTCTTCTTCAAGATACAAAATCCGTGACAACGATTTCTTATTCAAAAATTTAATTTTAACAGTTTTTTGATTGAATATCGTTACATTTGCTTGAATTAAAGCAAAAAGTATAAAAATAATGGTTTCAGTGAACATATTTGAAAATAGTGAAGAAATACTCAAAGTATGCTTCTTTGGCCGTGAAACGTCGATTTTGAAAATGTTATTAAAAATCGAGGTAAATTTTTAATTATTGTTAAATCGAGATGAAATCACTTTCAATGAGTGTTTTATAGGGAATTAAGCTGAATTCGGTCAAAAATTTCTCCAGAAAAAAATGCATTCAAAAGTGTACCGAAAAAATCGCATGTTTTTCTTCTTCAAGATACAAAATCCGTGACAACGATTTCTTATTGAAAAATTGAATTTTAACAGTTTTTTGAATGAATATCGTTACATTTGCTTGAATTAAAGCAAAAAGTATAAAAATAATGCTTTCAGTGAACATATTTGAAAATAGTGAAGAAATACTCAAAGTATGCTTCTTTGGCCGTGAAACGTCGATTTTGAAAATGTTTTTAAAAATCGAGGTACATTTTTATTTATTGTTCAATCGAGATGAAATCACTTTTAATGAGTGTTTTATAGGGAATTAAGCTGAATTCGGTCAAAAATTTCTCCTGAAAAAAATGCATTCAAAAAAGTACCGAAAAAATCGCAGGTTTTTCTTCTTCAAGACACAAAATCCGTGAATACGATTTCTTATTGAAAATTGAATTTTAACAGTTTTTTGAATGAATATCGTTACATTTGCTTGAATTAACGCAAAAATTACAAAAATAATGGTTTCAGTGGTTATATTTGAAAACAGTGTACAAATACTCAAAATGTTTTTCTTAGGCCGAGTTACGTCGATTTTGAAAATGTTATTAAAAATCGAGGTACATTTTTATTTATTGTTCAATCGAGATGAAATCACTTTTAATGAGTGTTTTATAGGGAATTAAGCTGAATTCGGTCAAAAATTTCTCCAGAAAAAGATTCATTCAAAAAAGTACCGAAAAAATCGCAGGTTTTTCTTCTTCAAGACACAAAATCCGTGAATACGATTTCTTATTGAAAAATTTAATTTTAACAGTTTTTTGATTGAATATCGTTACATTTGCTTGAATTAAAGCAAAAAGTATAAAAATAATGGTTTCAGTGAACATATTTGAAAATAGTGAACAAATACTCAAAGTAAGCTTCTTTGGCCGTGAAACGTCGATTTTGAAAATGTTATTAAAAATCGAGGTAAATTTTTAATTATTGTTCAATCGAGATGAAATCACTTTCAATGAGTGTTTTATAGGGAATTAAGCTGAATTCGGTCAAACATTTCTCCAGAAAAAAATGCATTCAAAAGTGTACCGAAAAAATCGCATGTTTTTTTCCTTCAAGATACAAAATCCGTGACAACGATTTCTTATTGAAAATTGAATTTTAACAGTTTGTTGAATGAATATCGTTACATTTGCTTGAATTAACGCAAAAATTACAAAAATAATGGTTTCAGTGGTTATATTTGAAAACAGTGAACAAATACTCAAAATGTTTTTCTTAGGCCGAGTTCCGTCGATTTTGAAAATGTTATTAAAAATCGAGGTACATTTTTATTTATTGTTCAATCGAGATGAAATCACTTTTAATGAGTGTTTTATAGGGAATTAAGCTGAATTCGGTCAAACATTTCTCCAGAAAAAAATTCATTCAAAAAAGTACCGAAAAAATCGCAGGTTTTTCTTCTTCAAGACACAAAATCCGTGAATACGATTTCTTATTGAAAATTGAATTTTAACAGTTTTTTGAATGAATATCGTTACATTTGCTTGAATTAAAGCAAAAACTATAAAAATAATGGTTTCAGTGGTTATTTTTGAAAATAGTGAAGAAATACTCAAAATATGCTTCTTTGGCCGTGAAACGTCGATTTTGAAAATGTTATTAAAAATCGAGGTAAATTTTTAATTATTGGTCAATCGAGATGAAATCACTTTCAATGAGTGTTTTATAGGGTATTAAGCTGAATTCGGTCAAAAATTTCTCCAGAAAAAAATGCATTCAAAAGTGTACCGAAAAAATCGCATGTTTTTCTTCTTCAAGATACAAAATCCGTGACAACGATTTCTTATTGAAAAATTTAATTTTAACAGTTTTTTGATTGAATATCGTTACATTTGCTTGAATTAAAGCAAAAAGTATAAAAATAATGGTTTCAGTGAACATATTTGAAAATAGTGAACAAATACTCAAAGTAAGCTTCTTTGGCCGTGAAACGTCGATTTTGAAAATGTTAATAAAAATCGAGGTAAATTTTTAATTATTGTTCAATCGAGATGAAATCACTTTCAATGAGTGTTTTATAGGGAATTAAGCTGAATTCGGTCAAACATTTCTCCAGAAAAAAATGCATTCAAAAGTGTACCGAAAAAATCGCATGTTTTTTATCTTCAAGATACAAAATCCGTGACAACGATTTCTTATTGAAAATTGAATTTTAACAGTTTGTTGAATGAATATCGTTACATTTGCTTGAATTAACGCAAAAATTACAAAAATAATGGTTTCAGTGGTTATATTTGAAAACAGTGTACAAATACTCAAAATGTTTTTCTTAGGCCGAGTTACGTCGATTTTGAAAATGTTATTAAAAATTGAGGTACATTTTTATTTATTGTTCAATCGAGATGAAATCACTTTTAATGAGTGTTTTATAGGGAATTAAGCTGAATTCGGTCAAAAATTTCTCCAGAAAAAAATTCATTCAAAAAAGTACCGAAAAAATCGCAGGTTTTTCTTCTTCAAGACACAAAATCCGTGAATACGATTTCTTATTGAAAAATTTAATTTTAACAGTTTTTTGATTGAATATCGTTACATTTGCTTGAATTAAAGCAAAAAGTATAAAAATAATGGTTTCAGTGGTTATTTTTGAAAATAGTGAAGAAATACTCAAAATATGCTTCTTTGGCCGTGAAACGTCGATTTTGAAAATGTTATTAAAAATCGAGGTAAATTATTAATTATTGTTCAATCGAGATGAAATCACTTTCAATGAGTGTTTTATAGGGAATTAAGCTGAATTCGGTCAAACATTTCTCCAGAAAAAAATGCATTCAAAAGTGTACCGAAAAAATCGCATGTTTTTTATCTTCAAGATACAAAATCCGTGACAACGATTTCTTATTGAAAATTTAATTTTAACAGTTTGTTGAATGAATATCGTTACATTTGCTTGAATTAACGCAAAAATTACAAAAATAATGGTTTCAGTGGTTATATTTGAAAACAGTGTACAAATACTCAAAATGTTTTTCTTAGGCCGAGTTACGTCGATTTTGAAAATGTTATTAAAAATCGAGGTAAATTTTTAATTATTGGTCAATCGAGATGAAATCACTTTCAATGAGTGTTTTATAGGGAATTAAGCTGAATTCGGTCAAAAATTTCTCCAGAAAAAAATGCATTCAAAAGTGTACCGAAAAAATCGCATGTTTTTCTTCTTCAAGATACAAAATCCGTGACAACGATTTCTTATTGAAAAATTTAATTTTAACAGTTTTTTGATTGAATATCGTTACATTTGCTTGAATTAAAGCAAAAAGTATAAAAATAATGGTTTCAGTGAACATATTTGAAAATAGTGAACAAATACTCAAAGTAAGCTTCTTTGGCCGTGAAACGTCGATTTTGAAAATGTTATTAAAAATCGAGGTAAATTATTAATTATTGTTCAATCGAGATGAAATCACTTTTAATGAGTGTTTTATAGGGAATTAAGCTGAATTCGGTCAAACATTTCTCCAGAAAAAATGCATTCAAAAGTGTACCGAAAAAATCGCATGTTTTTTTTCTTCAAGATACAAAATCCGTGACAACGATTTCTTATTGAAAATTGAATTTTAACAGTTTGTTGAATGAATATCGTTACATTTGCTTGAATTAACGCAAAAATTACAAAAATAATGGTTTCAGTGGTTATATTTGAAAACAGTGAACAAATACTCAAAATGTTTTTCTTAGGCCGAGTTACGTCGATTTTGAAAATGTTATTAAAAATCGAGGTACATTTTTATTTATTGTTCAATCGAGATGAAATCACTTTTAATGAGTGTTTTATAGGGAATTAAGCTGAATTCGGTCAAAAATTTCTCCAGAAAAAAATTCATTCAAAAAAGTACCGAAAAAATCGCAGGTTTTTCTTCTTCAAGACACAAAATCCGTGAATACGATTTCTTATTGAAAATTGAATTTTAACAGTTTTTTGAATGAATATCGTTACATTGCTTGAATTAAAGCAAAAAGTATAAAAATAATGGTTTCAGTGAACATATTTGAAAATAGTGAAGAAATACTCAAAGTATGCTTCTTTGGCCGTGAAACGTCGATTTTGAAAATGTTATTAAAAATCGAGGTAAATTTTTAATTATTGTTCAATCAAGATGAAATCACTTTCAAAGAGTGTTTTATAGGGAATTAAGCTGAATTCGGTCAAACATTTCTCCAAAAAAATGCATTCAAAAGTGTACCGAAAAAATCGCATGTTTTTTTTCTTCAAGATACAATATCCGTGACAACGATTTCTTATTGAAAATTGAATTTTAACAGTTTTTTGAATGAATATCGTTACATTGCTTGAATTAAAGCAAAAAGTATAAAAATAATGGTTTCAGTGAACATATTTGAAAATAGTGAAGAAATACTCAAAATATGCTTCTTTGGCCGTGATACGTCGATTTTGAAAATGTTATTAAAAATCGAGGTAAATTATTAATTATTGTTCAATCGAGATGAAATCACTTTCAATGAGTGTTTTATAGGGAATTAAGCTGAATTCGGTCAAACATTTCTCCAGAAAAAAATGCATTCAAAAGTGTACCGAAAAAATCGCATGTTTTTTATCTTCAAGATACAAAATCCGTGACAACGATTTCTTATTGAAAATTGAATTTTAACAGTTTGTTGAATGAATATCGTTACATTTGCTTGAATTAACGCAAAAATTACAAAAATAATGGTTTCAGTGGTTATATTTGAAAACAGTGTACAAATACTCAAAATGTTTTTCTTAGGCCGAGTTACGTCGATTTTGAAAATGTTATTAAAAATCGAGGTAAATTTTTAATTATTGGTCAATCGAGATGAAATCACTTTCAATGAGTGTTTTATAGGGAATTAAGCTGAATTCGGTCAAAAATTTCTCCAGAAAAAAATGCATTCAAAAGTGTACCGAAAAAATCGCATGTTTTTCTTCTTCAAGATACAAAATCCGTGACAACGATTTCTTATTGAAAAATTTAATTTTAACAGTTTTTTGATTGAATATCGTTACATTTGCTTGAATTAAAGCAAAAAGTATAAAAATAATGGTTTCAGTGAACATATTTGAAAATAGTGAACAAATACTCAAAGTAAGCTTCTTTGGCCGTGAAACGTCGATTTTGAAAATGTTATTAAAAATCGAGGTAAATTATTAATTATTGTTCAATCGAGATGAAATCACTTTCAATGAGTGTTTTATAGGGAATTAAGCTGAATTCGGTCAAACATTTCTCCAGAAAAAAATGCATTCAAAAGTGTACCGAAAAAATCGCATGTTTTTTATCTTCAAGATACAAAATCCGTGAATACGATTTCTTATTGAAAATTGAATTTTAACAGTTTTTTGATTGAATATCGTTACATTTGCTTGTATTAAAGCAAAAAGTATAAAAATAATGCTTTCAGTGAACATATTTGAAAATAGTGAAGAAATACTCAAAGTATGCTTCTTTGGCCGTGAAACGTCGATTTTGAAAATGTTATTAAAATTCGAGGTAAATTTTTAATTATTGTTCAATCGAGATGAAATCACTTTCAATGAGTGTTTTATAGGGAATTAAGCTGAATTCGGTCAAAAATTTCTCCAGAAAAAAATTCATTCAAAAAAGTACCGAAAAAATCGCAGGTTTTTCTTCTTCAAGACACAAAATCCGTGAATACGATTTCTTATTGAAAAATTTAATTTTAACAGTTTTTTGATTGAATATCGTTACATTTGCTTGAATTAAAGCAAAAAGTATAAAAATAATGGTTTCAGTGAACATATTTGAAAATAGTGAACAAATACTCAAAGTAAGCTTCTTTGGCCGTGAAACGTCGATTTTGAAAATGTTATTAAAAATCGAGGTAAATTTTTAATTATTGTTCAATCGAGATGAAATCACTTTCAATGAGTGTTTTATAGGGAATTAAGCTGAATTCGGTCAAACATTTCTCCAGAAAAAAATGCATTCAAAAGTGTACCGAAAAAATCGCATGTTTTTTTCCTTCAAGATACAAAATCCGTGACAACGATTTCTTATTGAAAATTGAATTTTAACAGTTTGTTGAATGAATATCGTTACATTTGCTTGAATTAACGCAAAAATTACAAAAATAATGGTTTCAGTGGTTATATTTGAAAACAATGAACAAATACTCAAAATGTTTTTCTTAGGCCGAGTTACGTCGATTTTGAAAATGTTATTAAAAATCGAGGTACATTTTTATTAATTGTTCAATCGAGATGAAATCACTTTTAATGAGTGTTTTATAGGGAATTAAGCTGAATTCGGTCAAAAATTTCTCCAGAAAAAAATTCATTCAAAAAAGTACCGAAAAAATCGCAGGTTTTTCTTCTTCAAGACACAAAATCCGTGAATACGATTTCTTATTGAAAATTGAATTTTAACAGTTTTTTGAATGAATATCGTTACATTTGCTTGAATTAAAGCAAAAAGTATAAAAATAATGGTTTCAGTGGTTATTTTTGAAAATAGTGAAGAAATACTCTAAATATGCTTCTTTGGCCGTGAAACGTCGATTTTGAAAATGTTATTAAAATTCGAGGTAAATTTTTAATTATTGTTCAATCGAGATGAAATCACTTTCAATGAGTGTTTTATAGGAAATTAAGCTGAATTCGGTCAAAAATTTCTCCAGAAAAAAATGCATTCAAAAAAGTACCGAAAAAAATTGCATGTTTTTCTTCTTCAAGATACAATATCCGTGACAACGATTTCTTATTGAAAATTGAATTTTAACAGTTTTTTGAATGAATATCGTTACATTGCTTGAATTAAAGCAAAAAGTATAAAAATAATGGTTTCAGTGAACATATTTGAAAATAGTGAAGAAATACTCAAAGTATGCTTCTTTGGCCGTGAAACGTCGATTTTGAAAATGTTATTAAAAATCGAGGTAAATTTTTAATTATTGTTCAATCAAGATGAAATCACTTTCAAAGAGTTTTTTATAGGGAATTAAGCTGAATTCGGTCAAACATTTCTCCAAAAAAATGCATTCAAAAGTGTACCGAAAAAATCGCATGTTTTTTTTCTTCAAGATACAATATCCGTGACAACGATTTCTTATTGAAAATTGAATTTTAACAGTTTTTTGAATGAATATCGTTACATTGCTTGAATTAAAGCAAAAAGTATAAAAATAATGGTTTCAGTGAACATATTTGAAAATAGTGAAGAAATACTCAAAATATGCTTCTTTGGCCGTGAAACGTCGATTTTGAAAATGTTATTAAAAATCGAGGTACATTTTTATTTATTGTTCAATCGAGATGAAATCACTTTTAATGAGTGTTTTATAGGGAATTAAGCTGAATTCGGTCAAACATTTCTCCAGAAAAAAATGCATTCAAAAGTGTACCGAAAAAATCGCATGTTTTTTTTCTTCAAGATACAAAATCCGTGACAACGATTTCTTATTGAAAATTGAATTTTAACAGTTTGTTGAATGAATATCGTTACATTTGCTTGAATTAACGCAAAAATTACAAAAATAATGGTTTCAGTGGTTATATTTGAAAACAGTGAAAAAATACTCAAAATGTTTTTCTTAGGCCGAGTTACGTCGATTTTGAAAATGTTATTAAAAATCGAGGTACATTTTTATTTATTGTTCAATCGAGATGAAATCACTTTTAATGAGTGTTTTATAGGGAATTAAGCTGAATTCGGTCAAAAATTTCTCCAGAAAAAAATTCATTCAAAAAAGTACCGAAAAAATCGCAGGTTTTTCTTCTTCAAGACACAAAATCCGTGAATACGATTTCTTATTGAAAATTGAATTTTAACAGTTTTTTGAATGAATATCGTTACATTTGCTTGAATTAAAGCAAAAAGTATAAAAATAATGGTTTCAGTGGTTATTTTTGAAAACAGTGAAGAAATACTCAAAATATGCTTCTTTGGCCGTGAAACGTCGATTTTGAAAATGTTATTAAAAATCGAGGTACATTTTTATTTATTGTTCAATCGAGATGAAATCACTTTTAATGAGTGTTTTATAGGGAATTAAGCTGAATTCGGTCAAAAATTTCTCCTGAAAAAAATGCATTCAAAAAAGTACCGAAAAAATCGCATGTTTTTCTTCTTCAAGATACAAAATCCGTGACAACGATTTCTTATTGAAAAATTTAATTTTAACAGTTTTTTGATTGAATATCGTTACATTTGCTTGAATTAAAGCAAAAAGTATAAAAATAATGCTTTCAGTGAACATATTTGAAAATAGTGAAGATATACTCAAAGTATGCTTCTTTGGCCGTGAAACGTCGATTTTGAAAATGTTATTAAAAATCGAGGTACATTTTTATTTATTGTTCAATCGAGATGAAATCACTTTTAATGAGTGTTTTATAGGGAATTAAGCTGAATTCGGTCAAACATTTCTCCAGAAAAAAATGCATTCAAAAGTGTACCGAAAAAATCGCATGTTTTTTTTCTTCAAGATACAAAATCCGTGACAACGATTTCTTATTGAAAATTGAATTTTAACAGTTTGTTGAATGAATATCGTTACATTTGCTTGAATTAACGCAAAAATTACAAAAATAATGGTTTCAGTGGTTATATTTGAAAACAGTGAAAAAATACTCAAAATGTTTTTCTTAGGCCGAGTTACGTCGATTTTGAAAATGTTATTAAAAATCGAGGTACATTTTTATTTATTGTTCAATCGAGATGAAATCACTTTTAATGAGTGTTTTATAGGGAATTAAGCTGAATTCGGTCAAAAATTTCTCCAGAAAAAAATTCATTCAAAAAAGTACCGAAAAAATCGCAGGTTTTTCTTCTTCAAGACACAAAATCCGTGAATACGATTTCTTATTGAAAATTGAATTTTAACAGTTTTTTGAATGAATATCGTTACATTTGCTTGAATTAAAGCAAAAAGTATAAAAATAATGGTTTCAGTGGTTATTTTTGAAAACAGTGAAGAAATACTCAAAATATGCTTCTTTGGCCGTGAAACGTCGATTTTGAAAATGTTATTAAAAATCGAGGTACATTTTTATTTATTGTTCAATCGAGATGAAATCACTTTTAATGAGTGTTTTATAGGGAATTAAGCTGAATTCGGTCAAAAATTTCTCCTGAAAAAAATGCATTCAAAAAAGTACCGAAAAAATCGCATGTTTTTCTTCTTCAAGATACAAAATCCGTGACAACGATTTCTTATTGAAAAATTTAATTTTAACAGTTTTTTGATTGAATATCGTTACATTTGCTTGAATTAAAGCAAAAAGTATAAAAATAATGCTTTCAGTGAACATATTTGAAAATAGTGAAGATATACTCAAAGTATGCTTCTTTGGCCGTGAAACGTCGATTTTGAAAATGTTATTAAAAATCGAGGTAAATTTTTAATTATTGGTCAATCGAGATGAAATCACTTTCAATGAGTGTTTTATAGGAAATTAAGCTGAATTCGGTCAAAAATTTCTCCAGAAAAAAATGCATTCAAAAGAGTACCGAAAAAAATCGCATGTTTTTCTTCTTCAAGATACAAAATCCGTGACAACGATTTCTTATTGAAAAATTGAATTTTAACAGTTTTTTGAATGAATATCGTTACATTTGCTTGAATTAAAAATAGTGAAGAAATACTCAAAATATGCTTCTTTGGCCGTGAAACGTCGATTTTGAAAATGTTATTAAAAATCGAGGTACATTTTTATTTATTGTTCAATCGAGATGAAATCACTTTTAATGAGTGTTTTATAGGGAATTAAGCTGAATTCGGTCAAAAATTTCTCCTGAAAAAAATGCATTCAAAAAAGTACCGAAAAAATCGCATGTTTTTCTTCTTCAAGATACAAAATCCGTGACAACGATTTCTTATTGAAAAATTTAATTTTAACAGTTTTTTGATTGAATATCGTTACATTTGCTTGAATTAAAGCAAAAAGTATAAAAATAATGCTTTCAGTGAACATATTTGAAAATAGTGAAGAAATACTCAAAGTATGCTTCTTTGGCCGTGAAACGTCGATTTTGAAAATGTTATTAAAATTCGAGGTGAATTTTTAATTATTGTTCAATCGAGATGAAATCAATTTCAATGAGTGTTTCATAGGGAATTAAGCTGAATTCGGTCAAAACTTTCTCCAGAAAAAAATTCATTCAAAAAAGTACCGAAAAAATCGCAGGTTTTTCTTCTTCAAGACACAAAATCCGTGAATACGATTTCTTATTGAAAATTGAATTTTAACAGTTTTTTGAATGAATATCGTTACATTGCTTGAATTAAAGCAAAAAGTATAAAAATAATGGTTTCAGTGGTTATTTTTGAAAATAGTGAAGAAATACTCAAAATATGCTTCTTTGGCCGTGAAACGTCGATTTTGAAAATGTTATTAAAATTCGAGGTAAATTTTTAATTATTGTTCAATCGAGATGAAATCACTTTCAATGAGTGTTTTATAGGGAATTAAGCTGAATTCGGTCAAAAATTTCTCCAGAAAAAAATTCATTCAAAAAAGTACCGAAAAAATCGCAGGTTTTTCTTCTTCAAGACACAAAATCCATGAATACGATTTCTTATTGAAAATTGAATTTTAACAGTTTTTTGAATGAATATCGTTACATTGCTTGAATTAAAGCAAAAAGTATAAAAATAATGGTTTCAATGAATATATTTGAAAATAGTGAAGAAATACTCAAAGTAAGCTTCTTTGGCCGTGAAACGTCGATTTTGAAAATGTTATTAAAAATCAAGGTAAATTTTTAATTATTGTTCAATCGAGATGAAATCACTTTCAATGAGTGTTTTATAGGGAATTAAGCTGAATTCGGTCAAACATATCTGCAGAAAAAAATGCATTCAAAAGTGTACCGAAAAAATCGCATGTTTTTTTTCTTCAAGATACAAAATCCGTGACAACGATTTCTTATTGAAAATTGAATTTTAACAGTTTGTTGAATGAATATCGTTACATTTGCTTGAATTAACGCAAAAATTACAAAAATAATGGTTTCAGTGGTTATATTTGAAAACAGAGAACAAATACTCAAAATATTTTCTTAGGCCGAGTTACGTCGATTTTGAAAATGTTATTAAAAATCGAGGTACATTTTTATTTATTGTTCAATCGAGATGAAATCACTTTTAATGAGTGTTTTATAGGGAATTAAGCTGAATTCGGTCAAAAATTTCTCCAGAAAAAAATTCATTCAAAAAAGTACCGAAAAAATCGCAGGTTTTTCTTCTTCAAGACACAAAATCCGTGACAACGATTTCTTATTGAAAAATTGAATTTTAACAGTTTTTTGAATGAATATCGTTACATTTGCTTGAATTAAATCAAAAAGTATAAAAATAATGGTTTCAGTGGTTATTTTTGAAAATAGTGAAGAAATACTCAAAATATGCTTCTTTGGCCGTGAAACGTCGATTTTGAAAATGTTATTAAAAATCGAGGTACATTTTTATTTATTGTTCAATCGAGATAAAATCACTTTTAATGAGTGTTTTATAGGGAATTAAGCTGAATTCGGTCAAAAATTTCTCCAGAAAAAAATGCATTCAAAAAAGTACCGAAAAAATCGCATGTTTTTCTTCTTTAAGACACAAAATCCGTGACAACGATTTCTTATTGAAAAATTTAATTTTAACAGTTTTTTGATTGAATATCGTTACATTTGCTTGAATTAAAGCAAAAAGTATAAAAATAATGGTTTCAATGAACATATTTGAAAATAGTGAAGAAATACTCAAAATATGCTTCTTTGGCCGTGAAACGTCGATTTTGAAAATGTTATTAAAAATCGAGGTACATTTTTATTTATTGTTCAATCGAGATGAAATCACTTTTAATGAGTGTTTTATAGGGAATTAAGCTGAATTCGGTCAAACATTTCTCCAGAAAAAAATGCATTCAAAAGTGTACCGAAAAAATCGCATGTTTTTTTTCTTCAAGATACAAAATCCGTGACAACGATTTCTTATTGAAAATTGAATTTTAACAGTTTGTTGAATGAATATCGTTACATTTGCTTGAATTAACGCAAAAATTACAAAAATAATGGTTTCAGTGGTTATATTTGAAAACAGTGTACAAATACTCAAAATGTTTTTCTTAGGCCGAGTTACGTCGATTTTGAAAATGTTATTAAAAATTGAGGTACATTTTTATTTATTGTTCAATCGAGATGAAATCACTTTTAATGAGTGTTTTATAGGGAATTAAGCTGAATTCGGTCAAAAATTTCTCCAGAAAAAAATTCATTCAAAAAAGTACCGAAAAAAATCGCATGTTTTTCTTCTTCAAGATACAAAATCCGTGACAACGATTTCTTATTGAAAATTGAATTTTAACTTTTTTTGAATGAATATCGTTACATTTGCTTGAATTAAAGCAAAAAGTATAAAAATAATGGTTTCAGTGAACATATTTGAAAATAGTGAACAAATACTCAAAGTAAGCTTCTTTGGCCGTGAAACGTCGATTTTGAAAATGTTATTAAAAATCGAGGTAAATTATTAATTATTGTTCAATCGAGATGAAATCACTTTCAATGAGTGTTTTATAGGGAATTAAGCTGAATTCGGTCAAACATTTCTCCAGAAAAAAATGCATTCAAAAGTGTACCGAAAAAATCGCATGTTTTTTATCTTCAAGATACAAAATCCGTGACAACGATTTCTTATTGAAAATTGAATTTTAACAGTTTGTTGAATGAATATCGTTACATTTGCTTGAATGAATATCGTTACATTTGCTTGAATTAACGCAAAAATTACAAAAATAATGGTTTCAGTGGTTATATTTGAAAACAGTGAACAAATACTCAAAATGTTTTTCTTAGGCCGAGTTACGTCGATTTTGAAAATGTTATTAAAAATCGAGGTACACTTTTATTTATTGTTCAATCGAGATGAAATCACTTTTAATGAGTGTTTTATAGGGAATTAAGCTGAATTCGGTCAAAAATTTCTCCAGAAAAAAATGCATTCAAAAAAGTACCGAAAAAATCGCATGTTTTTCTTCTTCAAGATACAAAATCCGTGACAACGATTTCTTATTGAAAATTGAATTTTAACTTTTTTTGAATGAATATCGTTACATTTGCTTGAATTAAAGCAAAAAGTATAAAAATAATGGTTTCAGTGAACATATTTGAAAATAGTGAACAAATACTCAAAGTAAGCTTCTTTGGCCGTGAAACGTCGATTTTGAAAATGTTATTAAAAATCGAGGTAAATTATTAATTATTGTTCAATCGAGATGAAATCACTTTCAATGAGTGTTTTATAGGGAATTAAGCTGAATTCGGTCAAACATTTCTCCAGAAAAAAATGCATTCAAAAGTGTACCGAAAAAATCGCATGTTTTTTATCTTCAAGATACAAAATCCGTGACAACGATTTCTTATTGAAAATTGAATTTTAACAGTTTGTTGAATGAATATCGTTACATTTGCTTGAATGAATATCGTTACATTTGCTTGAATGAATATCGTTACATTTGCTTGAATTAACGCAAAAATTACAAAAATAATGGTTTCAGTGGTTATATTTGAAAACAGTGAACAAATACTCAAAATGTTTTTCTTAGGCCGAGTTACGTCGATTTTGAAAATGTTATTAAAAATCGAGGTACACTTTTATTTATTGTTCAATCGAGATGAAATCACTTTTAATGAGTGTTTTATAGGGAATTAAGCTGAATTCGGTCAAAAATTTCTCCAGAAAAAAATGCATTCAAAAAAGTACCGAAAAAATCGCATGTTTTTCTTCTTCAAGATACAAAATCCGTGAATACGATTTCTTATTGAAAATTGAATTTTAACAGTTTTTTGATTGAATATCGTTACAATTGCTTGTATTAAAGCAAAAAGTATAAAAATAATGCTTTCAGTGAACATATTTGAAAATAGTGAAGAAATACTCAAAGTATGCTTCTTTGGCCGTGAAACGTCGATTTTGAAAATGTTATTAAAATTCGAGGTAAATTTTTAATTATTGTTCAATCGAGATGAAATCACTTTCAATGAGTGTTTTATAGGGAATTAAGCTGAATTCGGTCAAAAATTTCTCCAGAAAAAAATTCATTCAAAAAAGTACCGAAAAAATCGCAGGTTTTTCTTCTTCAAGACACAAAATCCGTGAATACGATTTCTTATTGAAAAATTTAATTTTAACAGTTTTTTGATTGAATATCGTTACATTTGCTTGAATTAAAGCAAAAAGTATAAAAATAATGGTTTCAGTGAACATATTTGAAAATAGTGAACAAATACTCAAAGTAAGCTTCTTTGGCCGTGAAACGTCGATTTTGAAAATGTTATTAAAAATCGAGGTAAATTTTTAATTATTGTTCAATCGAGATGAAATCACTTTCAATGAGTGTTTTATAGGGAATTAAGCTGAATTCGGTCAAACATTTCTCCAGAAAAAAATGCATTCAAAAGTGTACCGAAAAAATCGCATGTTTTTTTCCTTCAAGATACAAAATCCGTGACAACGATTTCTTATTGAAAATTGAATTTTAACAGTTTGTTGAATGAATATCGTTACATTTGCTTGAATTAACGCAAAAATTACAAAAATAATGGTTTCAGTGGTTATATTTGAAAACAATGAACAAATACTCAAAATGTTTTTCTTAGGCCGAGTTACGTCGATTTTGAAAATGTTATTAAAAATCGAGGTACATTTTTATTAATTGTTCAATCGAGATGAAATCACTTTTAATGAGTGTTTTATAGGGAATTAAGCTGAATTCGGTCAAAAATTTCTCCAGAAAAAAATTCATTCAAAAAAGTACCGAAAAAATCGCAGGTTTTTCTTCTTCAAGACACAAAATCCGTGAATACGATTTCTTATTGAAAATTGAATTTTAACAGTTTTTTGAATGAATATCGTTACATTTGCTTGAATTAAAGCAAAAAGTATAAAAATAATGGTTTCAGTGGTTATTTTTGAAAATAGTGAAGAAATACTCTAAATATGCTTCTTTGGCCGTGAAACGTCGATTTTGAAAATGTTATTAAAATTCGAGGTAAATTTTTAATTATTGTTCAATCGAGATGAAATCACTTTCAATGAGTGTTTTATAGGAAATTAAGCTGAATTCGGTCAAAAATTTCTCCAGAAAAAAATGCATTCAAAAAAGTACCGAAAAAAATTGCATGTTTTTCTTCTTCAAGATACAATATCCGTGACAACGATTTCTTATTGAAAATTGAATTTTAACAGTTTTTTGAATGAATATCGTTACATTGCTTGAATTAAAGCAAAAAGTATAAAAATAATGGTTTCAGTGAACATATTTGAAAATAGTGAAGAAATACTCAAAGTATGCTTCTTTGGCCGTGAAACGTCGATTTTGAAAATGTTATTAAAAATCGAGGTAAATTTTTAATTATTGTTCAATCAAGATGAAATCACTTTCAAAGAGTGTTTTATAGGGAATTAAGCTGAATTCGGTCAAACATTTCTCCAAAAAAATGCATTCAAAAGTGTACCGAAAAAATCGCATGTTTTTTTCTTCAAGATACAATATCCGTGACAACGATTTCTTATTGAAAATTGAATTTTAACAGTTTTTTGAATGAATATCGTTACATTGCTTGAATTAAAGCAAAAAGTATAAAAATAATGGTTTCAGTGAACATATTTGAAAATAGTGAAGAAATACTCAAAATATGCTTCTTTGGCCGTGAATCGTCGATTTTGAAAATGTTATTAAAAATCGAGGTACATTTTTAATTATTGTTCAATCGAGATGAAATCACTTTTAATGAGTGTTTTATAGGGAATTAAGCTGAATTCGGTCAAACATTTCTCCAGAAAAAAATGCATTCAAAAGTGTACCGAAAAAATCGCATGTTTTTTTTCTTCAAGATACAAAATCCGTGACAACGATTTCTTATTGAAAATTGAATTTTAACAGTTTGTTGAATGAATATCGTTACATTTGCTTGAATTAACGCAAAAATAACAAAAATAATGGTTTCAGTGGTTATATTTGAAAACAGTGAACAAATACTCAAAATGTTTTTCTTAGGCCGAGTTACGTCGATTTTGAAAATGTTATTAAAAATCGAGGTACATTTTTATTTATTGTTCAATCGAGATGAAATCACTTTTAATGAGTGTTTTATAGGGAATTAAGCTGAATTCGGTCAAAAATTTCTCCAGAAAAAAATTCATTCAAAAAAGTACCGAAAAAATCGCAGGTTTTTCTTCTTCAAGACACAAAATCCGTGAATACGATTTCTTATTGAAAATTGAATTTTAACAGTTTTTTGAATGAATATCGTTACATTTGCTTGAATTAAAGCAAAAAGTATAAAAATAATGGTTTCAGTGGTTATTTTTGAAAACAGTGAAGAAATACTCAAAATATGCTTCTTTGGCCGTGAAACGTCGATTTTGAAAATGTTATTAAAAATCGAGGTACATTTTTATTTATTGTTCAATCGAGATGAAATCACTTTTAATGAGTGTTTTATAGGGAATTAAGCTGAATTCGGTCAAAAATTTCTCCTGAAAAAAATGCATTCAAAAAAGTACCGAAAAAATCGCATGTTTTTCTTCTTCAAGATACAAAATCCGTGACAACGATTTCTTATTGAAAAATTTAATTTTAACAGTTTTTTGATTGAATATCGTTACATTTGCTTGAATTAAAGCAAAAAGTATAAAAATAATGCTTTCAGTGAACATATTTGAAAATAGTGAAGATATACTCAAAGTATGCTTCTTTGGCCGTGAAACGTCGATTTTGAAAATGTTATTAAAAATCGAGGTAAATTTTTAATTATTGGTCAATCGAGATGAAATCACTTTCAATGAGTGTTTTATAGGAAATTAAGCTGAATTCGGTCAAAAATTTCTCCAGAAAAAAATGCATTCAAAAGAGTACCGAAAAAAATCGCATGTTTTTCTTCTTCAAGATACAAAATCCGTGACAACGATTTCTTATTGAAAAATTGAATTTTAACAGTTTTTTGAATGAATATCGTTACATTTGCTTGAATTAAAAATAGTGAAGAAATACTCAAAATATGCTTCTTTGGCCGTGAAACGTCGATTTTGAAAATGTTATTAAAAATCGAGGTACATTTTTATTTATTGTTCAATCGAGATGAAATCACTTTTAATGAGTGTTTTATAGAGAATTAAGCTGAATTCGGTCAAAAATTTCTCCTGAAAAAAATGCGTTCAAAAAAGTACCGAAAAAATCGCATGTTTTTCTTCTTCAAGATACAAAATCCGTGACAACGATTTCTTATTGAAAAATTTAATTTTAACAGTTTTTTGATTGAATATCGTTACATTTGCTTGAATTAAAGCAAAAAGTATAAAAATAATGCTTTCAGTGAACATATTTGAAAATAGTGAAGAAATACTCAAAGTATGCTTCTTTGGCCGTGAAACGTCGATTTTGAAAATGTTATTAAAATTCGAGGTGAATTTTTAATTATTGTTCAATCGAGATGAAATCAATTTCAATGAGTGTTTCATAGGGAATTAAGCTGAATTCGGTCAAAACTTTCTCCAGAAAAAAATTCATTCAAAAAAGTACCGAAAAAATCGCAGGTTTTTCTTCTTCAAGACACAAAATCCGTGAATACGATTTCTTATTGAAAAATTTAATTTTAACAGTTTTTTGATTGAATATCGTTACATTTGCTTGAATTAAAGCAAAAAGTATAAAAATAATGGTTTCAGTGAACATATTTGAAAATAGTGAACAAATACTCAAAGTAAGCTTCTTTGGCCGTGAAACGTCGATTTTGAAAATGTTATTAAAAATCGAGGTAAATTTTTAATTATTGTTCAATCGAGATGAAATCACTTTCAATGAGTGTTTTATAGGGAATTAAGCTGAATTCGGTCAAACATTTCTCCAGAAAAAAATGCATTCAAAAGTGTACCGAAAAAATCGCATGTTTTTTTCCTTCAAGATACAAAATCCGTGACAACGATTTCTTATTGAAAATTGAATTTTAACAGTTTGTTGAATGAATATCGTTACATTTGCTTGAATTAACGCAAAAATTACAAAAATAATGGTTTCAGTGGTTATATTTGAAAACAATGAACAAATACTCAAAATGTTTTTCTTAGGCCGAGTTACGTCGATTTTGAAAATGTTATTAAAAATCGAGGTACATTTTTATTAATTGTTCAATCGAGATGAAATCACTTTTAATGAGTGTTTTATAGGGAATTAAGCTGAATTCGGTCAAAAATTTCTCCAGAAAAAAATTCATTCAAAAAAGTACCGAAAAAATCGCAGGTTTTTCTTCTTCAAGACACAAAATCCGTGAATACGATTTCTTATTGAAAATTGAATTTTAACAGTTTTTTGAATGAATATCGTTACATTTGCTTGAATTAAAGCAAAAAGTATAAAAATAATGGTTTCAGTGGTTATTTTTGAAAATAGTGAAGAAATACTCTAAATATGCTTCTTTGGCCGTGAAACGTCGATTTTGAAAATGTTATTAAAATTCGAGGTAAATTTTTAATTATTGTTCAATCGAGATGAAATCACTTTCAATGAGTGTTTTATAGGAAATTAAGCTGAATTCGGTCAAAAATTTCTCCAGAAAAAAATGCATTCAAAAAAGTACCGAAAAAAATTGCATGTTTTTCTTCTTCAAGATACAATATCCGTGACAACGATTTCTTATTGAAAATTGAATTTTAACAGTTTTTTGAATGAATATCGTTACATTGCTTGAATTAAAGCAAAAAGTATAAAAATAATGGTTTCAGTGAACATATTTGAAAATAGTGAAGAAATACTCAAAGTATGCTTCTTTGGCCGTGAAACGTCGATTTTGAAAATGTTATTAAAAATCGAGGTAAATTTTTAATTATTGTTCAATCAAGATGAAATCACTTTCAAAGAGTGTTTTATAGGGAATTAAGCTGAATTCGGTCAAACATTTCTCCAAAAAAATGCATTCAAAAGTGTACCGAAAAAATCGCATGTTTTTTTCTTCAAGATACAATATCCGTGACAACGATTTCTTATTGAAAATTGAATTTTAACAGTTTTTTGAATGAATATCGTTACATTGCTTGAATTAAAGCAAAAAGTATAAAAATAATGGTTTCAGTGGTTATATTTGAAAATAGTGAAGAAATACTCAAAATATGCTTCTTTGGCCGTGAAACGTCGATTTTGAAAATGTTATTAAAAATCGAGGTACATTTTTATTTATTGTTCAATCGAGATGAAATCACTTTTAATGAGTGTTTTATAGGGAATTAAGCTGAATTCGGTCAAAAATTTCTCCAGAAAAAAATTCATTCAAAAAAGTACCGAAAAAATCGCAGGTTTTTCTTCTTCAAGACACAAAATCCGTGAATACGATTTCTTATTGAAAATTGAATTTTAACAGTTTTTTGAATGAATATCGTTACATTGCTTGAATTAAAGCAAAAAGTATAAAAATAATTTTTTCAATGAATATATTTGAAAATAGTGAAGAAATACTCAAAGTATGCTTCTTTGGCCGTGAAACGTCGATTTTGAAAATGTTTTTAAAATTCGAGGTAAATTTTTAATTATTGTTCAATCGAGATGAAATCACTTTCAATGAGTGTTTTATAGGGAATTAAGCTGAATTCGGTCAAAAATTTCTCCAGAAAAAAATTCATTCAAAAAAGTACCGAAAAAATCGCAGGTTTTTCTTCTTCAAGACACAAAATCCGTGACAACGATTTCTTATTGAAAATTGAATTTTAACAGTTTTTTGAATGAATATCGTTACATTGCTTGAATTAAAGCAAAAAGTATAAAAATAATGGTTTCAGTGAACATATTTGAAAATAGTGAACAAATACTCAAAGTAAGCTTCTTTGGCCGTGAAACGTCGATTTTGAAAATGTTATTAAAAATCGAGGTAAATTTTTAATTATTGTTCAATCGAGATGAAATCACTTTCAATGAGTGTTTTATAGGGAATTAAGCTGAATTCGGTCAAACATTTCTCCAGAAAAAAATGCATTCAAAAGTGTACCGAAAAAATCGCATGTTTTTTTCCTTCAAGATACAAAATCCGTGACAACGATTTCTTATTGAAAATTGAATTTTAACAGTTTGTTGAATGAATATCGTTACATTTGCTTGAATTAACGCAAAAATTACAAAAATAATGGTTTCAGTGGTTATATTTGAAAACAATGAACAAATACTCAAAATGTTTTTCTTAGGCCGAGTTACGTCGATTTTGAAAATGTTATTAAAAATCGAGGTACATTTTTATTAATTGTTCAATCGAGATGAAATCACTTTTAATGAGTGTTTTATAGGGAATTAAGCTGAATTCGGTCAAAAATTTCTCCAGAAAAAAATTCATTCAAAAAAGTACCGAAAAAATCGCAGGTTTTTCTTCTTCAAGACACAAAATCCGTGAATACGATTTCTTATTGAAAATTGAATTTTAACAGTTTTTTGAATGAATATCGTTACATTTGCTTGAATTAAAGCAAAAAGTATAAAAATAATGGTTTCAGTGGTTATTTTTGAAAATAGTGAAGAAATACTCTAAATATGCTTCTTTGGCCGTGAAACGTCGATTTTGAAAATGTTATTAAAATTCGAGGTACATTTTTAATTATTGTTCAATCGAGATGAAATCACTTTCAATGAGTGTTTTATAGGAAATTAAGCTGAATTCGGTCAAAAATTTCTCCAGAAAAAAATGCATTCAAAAAAGTACCGAAAAAAATTGCATGTTTTTCTTCTTCAAGATACAATATCCGTGACAACGATTTCTTATTGAAAATTGAATTTTAACAGTTTTTTGAATGAATATCGTTACATTGCTTGAATTAAAGCAAAAAGTATAAAAATAATGGTTTCAGTGAACATATTTGAAAATAGTGAAGAAATACTCAAAGTATGCTTCTTTGGCCGTGAAACGTCGATTTTGAAAATGTTATTAAAAATCGAGGTAAATTTTTAATTATTGTTCAATCAAGATGAAATCCCTTTCAAAGAGTGTTTTATAGGGAATTAAGCTGAATTCGGTCAAACATTTCTCCAAAAAAATGCATTCAAAAGTGTACCGAAAAAATCGCATGTTTTTTTCTTCAAGATACAATATCCGTGACAACGATTTCTTATTGAAAATTGAATTTTAACAGTTTTTTGAATGAATATCGTTACATTGCTTGAATTAAAGCAAAAAGTATAAAAATAATGGTTTCAGTGAACATATTTGAAAATAGTGAAGAAATACTCAAAATATGCTTCTTTGGCCGTGAATCGTCGATTTTGAAAATGTTATTAAAAATCGAGGTACATTTTTAATTATTGTTCAATCGAGATGAAATCACTTTTAATGAGTGTTTTATAGGGAATTAAGCTGAATTCGGTCAAACATTTCTCCAGAAAAAAATGCATTCAAAAGTGTACCGAAAAAATCGCATGTTTTTTTTCTTCAAGATACAAAATCCGTGACAACGATTTCTTATTGAAAATTGAATTTTAACAGTTTGTTGAATGAATATCGTTACATTTGCTTGAATTAACGCAAAAATAACAAAAATAATGGTTTCAGTGGTTATATTTGAAAACAGTGAACAAATACTCAAAATGTTTTTCTTAGGCCGAGTTACGTCGATTTTGAAAATGTTATTAAAAATCGAGGTACATTTTTATTTATTGTTCAATCGAGATGAAATCACTTTTAATGAGTGTTTTATAGGGAATTAAGCTGAATTCGGTCAAAAATTTCTCCAGAAAAAAATTCATTCAAAAAAGTACCGAAAAAATCGCAGGTTTTTCTTCTTCAAGACACAAAATCCGTGAATACGATTTCTTATTGAAAATTGAATTTTAACAGTTTTTTGAATGAATATCGTTACATTTGCTTGAATTAAAGCAAAAAGTATAAAAATAATGGTTTCAGTGGTTATTTTTGAAAACAGTGAAGAAATACTCAAAATATGCTTCTTTGGCCGTGAAACGTCGATTTTGAAAATGTTATTAAAAATCGAGGTACATTTTTATTTATTGTTCAATCGAGATGAAATCACTTTTAATGAGTGTTTTATAGGGAATTAAGCTGAATTCGGTCAAAAATTTCTCCTGAAAAAAATGCATTCAAAAAAGTACCGAAAAAATCGCATGTTTTTCTTCTTCAAGATACAAAATCCGTGACAACGATTTCTTATTGAAAAATTTAATTTTAACAGTTTTTTGATTGAATATCGTTACATTTGCTTGAATTAAAGCAAAAAGTATAAAAATAATGCTTTCAGTGAACATATTTGAAAATAGTGAAGATATACTCAAAGTATGCTTCTTTGGCCGTGAAACGTCGATTTTGAAAATGTTATTAAAAATCGAGGTAAATTTTTAATTATTGGTCAATCGAGATGAAATCACTTTCAATGAGTGTTTTATAGGAAATTAAGCTGAATTCGGTCAAAAATTTCTCCAGAAAAAAATGCATTCAAAAGAGTACCGAAAAAAATCGCATGTTTTTCTTCTTCAAGATACAAAATCCGTGACAACGATTTCTTATTGAAAAATTGAATTTTAACAGTTTTTTGAATGAATATCGTTACATTTGCTTGAATTAAAAATAGTGAAGAAATACTCAAAATATGCTTCTTTGGCCGTGAAACGTCGATTTTGAAAATGTTATTAAAAATCGAGGTACATTTTTATTTATTGTTCAATCGAGATGAAATCACTTTTAATGAGTGTTTTATAGAGAATTAAGCTGAATTCGGTCAAAAATTTCTCCTGAAAAAAATGCATTCAAAAAAGTACCGAAAAAATCGCATGTTTTTCTTCTTCAAGATACAAAATCCGTGACAACGATTTCTTATTGAAAAATTTAATTTTAACAGTTTTTTGATTGAATATCGTTACATTTGCTTGAATTAAAGCAAAAAGTATAAAAATAATGCTTTCAGTGAACATATTTGAAAATAGTGAAGAAATACTCAAAGTATGCTTCTTTGGCCGTGAAACGTCGATTTTGAAAATGTTATTAAAATTCGAGGTGAATTTTTAATTATTGTTCAATCGAGATGAAATCAATTTCAATGAGTGTTTCATAGGGAATTAAGCTGAATTCGGTCAAAACTTTCTCCAGAAAAAAATTCATTCAAAAAAGTACCGAAAAAATCGCAGGTTTTTCTTCTTCAAGACACAAAATCCGTGAATACGATTTCTTATTGAAAATTGAATTTTAACAGTTTTTTGAATGAATATCGTTACATTGCTTGAATTAAAGCAAAAAGTATAAAAATAATGGTTTCAGTGGTTATTTTTGAAAATAGTGAAGAAATACTCAAAATATGCTTCTTTGGCCGTGAAACGTCGATTTTGAAAATGTTATTAAAATTCGAGGTAAATTTTTAATTATTGTTCAATCGAGATGAAATCACTTTCAATGAGTGTTTTATAGGGAATTAAGCTGAATTCGGTCAAAAATTTCTCCAGAAAAAAATTCATTCAAAAAAGTACCGAAAAAATCGCAGGTTTTTCTTCTTCAAGACACAAAATCCATGAATACGATTTCTTATTGAAAATTGAATTTTAACAGTTTTTTGAATGAATATCGTTACATTGCTTGAATTAAAGCAAAAAGTATAAAAATAATGGTTTCAATGAATATATTTGAAAATAGTGAAGAAATACTCAAAGTAAGCTTCTTTGGCCGTGAAACGTCGATTTTGAAAATGTTATTAAAAATCAAGGTAAATTTTTAATTATTGTTCAATCGAGATGAAATCACTTTCAATGAGTGTTTTATAGGGAATTAAGCTGAATTCGGTCAAACATATCTCCAGAAAAAAATGCATTCAAAAGTGTACCGAAAAAATCGCATGTTTTTTTTCTTCAAGATACAAAATCCGTGACAACGATTTCTTATTGAAAATTGAATTTTAACAGTTTGTTGAATGAATATCGTTACATTTGCTTGAATTAACGCAAAAATTACAAAAATAATGGTTTTAGTGGTTATATTTGAAAACAGAGAACAAATACTCAAAATGTTTTTCTTAGGCCGAGTTACGTCGATTTTGAAAATGTTATTAAAAATCGAGGTACATTTTTATTTATTGTTCAATCGAGATGAAATCACTTTTAATGAGTGTTTTATAGGGAATTAAGCTGAATTCGGTCAAAAATTTCTCCAGAAAAAAATTCATTCAAAAAAGTACCGAAAAAATCGCAGGTTTTTCTTCTTCAAGACACAAAATCCGTGACAACGATTTCTTATTGAAAAATTGAATTTTAACAGTTTTTTGAATGAATATCGTTACATTTGCTTGAATTAAATCAAAAAGTATAAAAATAATGGTTTCAGTGGTTATTTTTGAAAATAGTGAAGAAATACTCAAAATATGCTTCTTTGGCCGTGAAACGTCGATTTTGAAAATGTTATTAAAAATCGAGGTACATTTTTATTTATTGTTCAATCGAGATAAAATCACTTTTAATGAGTGTTTTATAGGGAATTAAGCTGAATTCGGTCAAAAATTTCTCCAGAAAAAAATTCATTCAAAAAAGTACCGAAAAAATCGCAGGTTTTTCTTCTTCAAGACACAAAATCCATGAATACGATTTCTTATTGAAAATTGAATTTTAACAGTTTTTTGAATGAATATCGTTACATTGCTTGAATTAAAGCAAAAAGTATAAAAATAATGGTTTCAATGAATATATTTGAAAATAGTGAAGAAATACTCAAAGTAAGCTTCTTTGGCCGTGAAACGTCGATTTTGAAAATGTTATTAAAAATCAAGGTAAATTTTTAATTATTGTTCAATCGAGATGAAATCACTTTCAATGAGTGTTTTATAGGGAATTAAGCTGAATTCGGTCAAACATATCTCCAGAAAAAAATGCATTCAAAAGTGTACCGAAAAAATCGCATGTTTTTTTTCTTCAAGATACAAAATCCGTGACAACGATTTCTTATTGAAAATTGAATTTTAACAGTTTGTTGAATGAATATCGTTACATTTGCTTGAATTAACGCAAAAATTACAAAAATAATGGTTTTAGTGGTTATATTTGAAAACAGAGAACAAATACTCAAAATGTTTTTCTTAGGCCGAGTTACGTCGATTTTGAAAATGTTATTAAAAATCGAGGTACATTTTTATTTATTGTTCAATCGAGATGAAATCACTTTTAATGAGTGTTTTATAGGGAATTAAGCTGAATTCGGTCAAAAATTTCTCCAGAAAAAAATTCATTCAAAAAAGTACCGAAAAAATCGCAGGTTTTTCTTCTTCAAGACACAAAATCCGTGACAACGATTTCTTATTGAAAAATTGAATTTTAACAGTTTTTTGAATGAATATCGTTACATTTGCTTGAATTAAATCAAAAAGTATAAAAATAATGGTTTCAGTGGTTATTTTTGAAAATAGTGAAGAAATACTCAAAATATGCTTCTTTGGCCGTGAAACGTCGATTTTGAAAATGTTATTAAAAATCGAGGTACATTTTTATTTATTGTTCAATCGAGATAAAATCACTTTTAATGAGTGTTTTATAGGGAATTAAGCTGAATTCGGTCAAAAATTTCTCCAGAAAAAAATTCATTCAAAAAAGTATCGAAAAAATCGCAGGTTTTTCTTCTTCAAGACACAAAATCCGTGAATACGATTTCTTATTGAAAATTGAATTTTAACAGTTTTTTGAATGAATATCGTTACATTTGCTTGAATTAAAGCAAAAAGTATAAAAATAATGGTTTCAGTGGTTATTTTTGAAAAAGTGAAGAAATACTCAAAATATGCTTCTTTGGCCGTGAAACGTCGATTTTGAAAATGTTATTAAAAATCGAGGTACATTTTTATTTATTGTTCAATCGAGATGAAATCACTTTTAATGAGTGTTTTATAGGGAATTAAGCTGAATTAGGTCAAAAATTTCTCCTGAAAAAAATGCATTCAAAAAAGTACCGAAAAAATCGCATGTTTTTCTTCTTCAAGATACAAAATCCGTGACAACGATTTCTTATTGAAAAATTTAATTTTAACAGTTTTTTGATTGAATATCGTTACATTTGCTTGAATTAAAGCAAAAAGTATAAAAATAATGCTTTCAGTGAACATATTTGAAAATAGTGAAGATATACTCAAAGTATGCTTCTTTGGCCGTGAAACGTCGATTTTGAAAATGTTATTAAAAATCGAGGTAAATTTTTAATTATTGGTCAATCGAGATGAAATCACTTTCAATGAGTGTTTTATAGGAAATTAAGCTGAATTCGGTCAAAAATTTCTCCAGAAAAAAATGCATTCAAAAGAGTACCGAAAAAAATCGCATGTTTTTCTTCTTCAAGATACAAAATCCGTGACAACGATTTCTTATTGAAAAATTGAATTTTAACAGTTTTTTGAATGAATATCGTTACATTTGCTTGAATTAAAAATAGTGAAGAAATACTCAAAATATGCTTCTTTGGCCGTGAAACGTCGATTTTGAAAATGTTATTAAAAATCGAGGTACATTTTTATTTATTGTTCAATCGAGATGAAATCACTTTTAATGAGTGTTTTATAGAGAATTAAGCTGAATTCGGTCAAAAATTTCTCCAGAAAAAAATGCATTCAAAAGTGTACCGAAAAAATCGCATGTTTTTTTTCTTCAAGATACAAAATCCGTGACAACGATTTCTTATTGAAAATTGAATTTTAACAGTTTGTTGAATGAATATCGTTACATTTGCTTGAATTAACGCAAAAATTACAAAAATAATGGTTTTAGTGGTTATATTTGAAAACAGAGAACAAATACTCAAAATGTTTTTCTTAGGCCGAGTTACGTCGATTTTGAAAATGTTATTAAAAATCGAGGTACATTTTTATTTATTGTTCAATCGAGATGAAATCACTTTTAATGAGTGTTTTATAGGGAATTTAGCTGAATTCGGTCAAAAATTTCTCCAGAAAAAAATGCATTCAAAAAAGTACCGAAAAAATCGCATGTTTTTCTTCTTTAAGACACAAAATCCGTGACAACGATTTCTTATTGAAAAATTTAATTTTAACAGTTTTTTGATTGAATATCGTTACATTTGCTTGAATTAAAGCAAAAAGTATAAAAATAATGGTTTCAATGAACATATTTGAAAATAGTGAAGAAATACTCAAAATATGCTTCTTTGGCCGTGAAACGTCGATTTTGAAAATGTTAATAAAAATCGAGGTAAATTTTTAATTATTGTTCAATCGAGATGAAATCACTTTCAATGAGTGTTTTAAAGGGAATTAAGCTGAATTCGGTCAAACATTTCTCCAGAAAAAAATGCATTCAAAAGTGTACCGAAAAAATCGCATGTTTTTTATCTTCAAGATACAAAATCCGTGACAACGATTTCTTATTGAAAATTGAATTTTAACAGTTTGTTGAATGAATATCGTTACATTTGCTTGAATTAACGCAAAAATTACAAAAATAATGGTTTCAGTGGTTATATTTGAAAACAGTGTACAAATACTCAAAATGTTTTTCTTAGGCCGAGTTACGTCGATTTTGAAAATGTTATTAAAAATTGAGGTACATTTTTATTTATTGTTCAATCGAGATGAAATCACTTTTAATGAGTGTTTTATAGGGAATTAAGCTGAATTCGGTCAAAAATTTCTCCAGAAAAAAATTCATTCAAAAAAGTACCGAAAAAATCGCAGGTTTTTCTTCTTCAAGACACAAAATCCGTGAATACGATTTCTTATTGAAAAATTTAATTTTAACAGTTTTTTGATTGAATATCGTTACATTTGCTTGAATTAAAGCAAAAAGTATAAAAATAATGGTTTCAGTGGTTATTTTTGAAAATAGTGAAGAAATACTCAAAATATGCTTCTTTGGCCGTGAAACGTCGATTTTGAAAATGTTATTAAAAATCGAGGTAAATTATTAATTATTGTTCAATCGAGATGAAATCACTTTCAATGAGTGTTTTATAGGGAATTAAGCTGAATTCGGTCAAACATTTCTCCAGAAAAAAATGCATTCAAAAGTGTACCGAAAAAATCGCATGTTTTTTATCTTCAAGATACAAAATCCGTGACAACGATTTCTTATTGAAAATTGAATTTTAACAGTTTGTTGAATGAATATCGTTACATTTGCTTGAATTAACGCAAAAATTACAAAAATAATGGTTTCAGTGGTTATATTTGAAAACAGTGTACAAATACTCAAAATGTTTTTCTTAGGCCGAGTTACGTCGATTTTGAAAATGTTATTAAAAATCGAGGTAAATTTTTAATTATTGGTCAATCGAGATGAAATCACTTTCAATGAGTGTTTTATAGGGAATTAAGCTGAATTCGGTCAAAAATTTCTCCAGAAAAAAATGCATTCAAAAGTGTACCGAAAAAATCGCATGTTTTTCTTCTTCAAGATACAAAATCCGTGACAACGATTTCTTATTGAAAAATTTAATTTTAACAGTTTTTTGATTGAATATCGTTACATTTGCTTGAATTAAAGCAAAAAGTATAAAAATAATGGTTTCAGTGAACATATTTGAAAATAGTGAACAAATACTCAAAGTAAGCTTCTTTGGCCGTGAAACGTCGATTTTGAAAATGTTATTAAAAATCGAGGTAAATTATTAATTATTGTTCAATCGAGATGAAATCACTTTTAATGAGTGTTTTATAGGGAATTAAGCTGAATTCGGTCAAACATTTCTCCAGAAAAAATGCATTCAAAAGTGTACCGAAAAAATCGCATGTTTTTTTTCTTCAAGATACAAAATCCGTGACAACGATTTCTTATTGAAAATTGAATTTTAACAGTTTGTTGAATGAATATCGTTACATTTGCTTGAATTAACGCAAAAATTACAAAAATAATGGTTTCAGTGGTTATATTTGAAAACAGTGAACAAATACTCAAAATGTTTTTCTTAGGCCGAGTTACGTCGATTTTGAAAATGTTATTAAAAATCGAGGTACATTTTTATTTATTGTTCAATCGAGATGAAATCACTTTTAATGAGTGTTTTATAGGGAATTAAGCTGAATTCGGTCAAAAATTTCTCCAGAAAAAAATTCATTCAAAAAAGTACCGAAAAAATCGCAGGTTTTTCTTCTTCAAGACACAAAATCCGTGAATACGATTTCTTATTGAAAATTGAATTTTAACAGTTTTTTGAATGAATATCGTTACATTGCTTGAATTAAAGCAAAAAGTATAAAAATAATGGTTTCAGTGAACATATTTGAAAATAGTGAAGAAATACTCAAAGTAAGCTTCTTTGGCCGTGAAACGTCGATTTTGAAAATGTTATTAAAAATCGAGGTAAATTATTAATTATTGTTCAATCGAGATGAAATCACTTTCAATGAGTGTTTTATAGGGAATTAAGCTGAATTCGGTCAAACATTTCTCCAGAAAAAAATGCATTCAAAAGTGTACCGAAAAAATCGCATGTTTTTTATCTTCAAGATACAAAATCCGTGAATACGATTTCTTATTGAAAATTGAATTTTAACAGTTTTTTGATTGAATATCGTTACATTTGCTTGTATTAAAGCAAAAAGTATAAAAATAATGCTTTCAGTGAACATATTTGAAAATAGTGAAGAAATACTCAAAGTATGCTTCTTTGGCCGTGAAACGTCGATTTTGAAAATGTTATTAAAATTCGAGGTAAATTTTTAATTATTGTTCAATCGAGATGAAATCACTTTCAATGAGTGTTTTATAGGGAATTAAGCTGAATTCGGTCAAAAATTTCTCCAGAAAAAAATTCATTCAAAAAAGTACCGAAAAAATCGCAGGTTTTTCTTCTTCAAGACACAAAATCCGTGAATACGATTTCTTATTGAAAAATTTAATTTTAACAGTTTTTTGATTGAATATCGTTACATTTGCTTGAATTAAAGCAAAAAGTATAAAAATAATGGTTTCAGTGAACATATTTGAAAATAGTGAACAAATACTCAAAGTAAGCTTCTTTGGCCGTGAAACGTCGATTTTGAAAATGTTATTAAAAATCGAGGTAAATTTTTAATTATTGTTCAATCGAGATGAAATCACTTTCAATGAGTGTTTTATAGGGAATTAAGCTGAATTCGGTCAAACATTTCTCCAGAAAAAAATGCATTCAAAAGTGTACCGAAAAAATCGCATGTTTTTTTCCTTCAAGATACAAAATCCGTGACAACGATTTCTTATTGAAAATTGAATTTTAACAGTTTGTTGAATGAATATCGTTACATTTGCTTGAATTAACGCAAAAATTACAAAAATAATGGTTTCAGTGGTTATATTTGAAAACAATGAACAAATACTCAAAATGTTTTTCTTAGGCCGAGTTACGTCGATTTTGAAAATGTTATTAAAAATCGAGGTACATTTTTATTAATTGTTCAATCGAGATGAAATCACTTTTAATGAGTGTTTTATAGGGAATTAAGCTGAATTCGGTCAAAAATTTCTCCAGAAAAAAATTCATTCAAAAAAGTACCGAAAAAATCGCAGGTTTTTCTTCTTCAAGACACAAAATCCGTGAATACGATTTCTTATTGAAAATTGAATTTTAACAGTTTTTTGAATGAATATCGTTACATTTGCTTGAATTAAAGCAAAAAGTATAAAAATAATGGTTTCAGTGGTTATTTTTGAAAATAGTGAAGAAATACTCTAAATATGCTTCTTTGGCCGTGAAACGTCGATTTTGAAAATGTTATTAAAATTCGAGGTAAATTTTTAATTATTGTTCAATCGAGATGAAATCACTTTCAATGAGTGTTTTATAGGGAATTAAGCTGAATTCGGTCAAAAATTTCTCCAGAAAAAAATTCATTCAAAAAAGTACCGAAAAAATCGCAGGTTTTTCTTCTTCAAGACACAAAATCCGTGAATACGATTTCTTATTGAAAAATTTAATTTTAACAGTTTTTTGATTGAATATCGTTACATTTGATTGAATTAAAGCAAAAAGTATAAAAATAATGGTTTCAGTGAACATATTTGAAAATAGTGAACAAATACTCAAAGTAAGCTTCTTTGGCCGTGAAACGTCGATTTTGAAAATGTTATTAAAAATCGAGGTAAATTTTTAATTATTGTTCAATCGAGATGAAATCACTTTCAATGAGTGTTTTATAGGGAATTAAGCTGAATTCGGTCAAACATTTCTCCAGAAAAAAATGCATTCAAAAGTGTACCGAAAAAATCGCATGTTTTTTTCCTTCAAGATACAAAATCCGTGACAACGATTTCTTATTGAAAATTGAATTTTAACAGTTTGTTGAATGAATATCGTTACATTTGCTTGAATTAACGCAAAAATTACAAAAATAATGGTTTCAGTGGTTATATTTGAAAACAATGAACAAATACTCAAAATGTTTTTCTTAGGCCGAGTTACGTCGATTTTGAAAATGTTATTAAAAATCGAGGTACATTTTTATTAATTGTTCAATCGAGATGAAATCACTTTTAATGAGTGTTTTATAGGGAATTAAGCTGAATTCGGTCAAAAATTTCTCCAGAAAAAAATTCATTCAAAAAAGTACCGAAAAAATCGCAGGTTTTTCTTCTTCAAGACACAAAATCCGTGAATACGATTTCTTATTGAAAATTGAATTTTAACAGTTTTTTGAATGAATATCGTTACATTTGCTTGAATTAAAGCAAAAAGTATAAAAATAATGGTTTCAGTGGTTATTTTTGAAAATAGTGAAGAAATACTCTAAATATGCTTCTTTGGCCGTGAAACGTCGATTTTGAAAATGTTATTAAAATTCGAGGTAAATTTTTAATTATTGTTCAATCGAGATGAAATCACTTTCAATGAGTGTTTTATAGGAAATTAAGCTGAATTCGGTCAAAAATTTCTCCAGAAAAAAATGCATTCAAAAAAGTACCGAAAAAAATTGCATGTTTTTCTTCTTCAAGATACAATATCCGTGACAACGATTTCTTATTGAAAATTGAATTTTAACAGTTTTTTGAATGAATATCGTTACATTGCTTGAATTAAAGCAAAAAGTATAAAAATAATGGTTTCAGTGAACATATTTGAAAATAGTGAAGAAATACTCAAAGTATGCTTCTTTGGCCGTGAAACGTCGATTTTGAAAATGTTATTAAAAATCGAGGTAAATTTTTAATTATTGTTCAATCAAGATGAAATCACTTTCAAAGAGTTTTTTATAGGGAATTAAGCTGAATTCGGTCAAACATTTCTCCAAAAAAATGCATTCAAAAGTGTACCGAAAAAATCGCATGTTTTTTTTCTTCAAGATACAATATCCGTGACAACGATTTCTTATTGAAAATTGAATTTTAACAGTTTTTTGAATGAATATCGTTACATTGCTTGAATTAAAGCAAAAAGTATAAAAATAATGGTTTCAGTGAACATATTTGAAAATAGTGAAGAAATACTCAAAATATGCTTCTTTGGCCGTGAAACGTCGATTTTGAAAATGTTATTAAAAATCGAGGTACATTTTTATTTATTGTTCAATCGAGATGAAATCACTTTTAATGAGTGTTTTATAGGGAATTAAGCTGAATTCGGTCAAACATTTCTCCAGAAAAAAATGCATTCAAAAGTGTACCGAAAAAATCGCATGTTTTTTTTCTTCAAGATACAAAATCCGTGACAACGATTTCTTATTGAAAATTGAATTTTAACAGTTTGTTGAATGAATATCGTTACATTTGCTTGAATTAACGCAAAAATTACAAAAATAATGGTTTCAGTGGTTATATTTGAAAACAGTGAAAAAATACTCAAAATGTTTTTCTTAGGCCGAGTTACGTCGATTTTGAAAATGTTATTAAAAATCGAGGTACATTTTTATTTATTGTTCAATCGAGATGAAATCACTTTTAATGAGTGTTTTATAGGGAATTAAGCTGAATTCGGTCAAAAATTTCTCCAGAAAAAAATTCATTCAAAAAAGTACCGAAAAAATCGCAGGTTTTTCTTCTTCAAGACACAAAATCCTTGAATACGATTTCTTATTGAAAATTGAATTTTAACAGTTTTTTGAATGAATATCGTTACATTTGCTTGAATTAAAGCAAAAAGTATAAAAATAATGGTTTCAGTGGTTATTTTTGAAAACAGTGAAGAAATACTCAAAATATGCTTCTTTGGCCGTGAAACGTCGATTTTGAAAATGTTATTAAAAATCGAGGTACATTTTTATTTATTGTTCAATCGAGATGAAATCACTTTTAATGAGTGTTTTATAGGGAATTAAGCTGAATTCGGTCAAAAATTTCTCCTGAAAAAAATGCATTCAAAAAAGTACCGAAAAAATCGCATGTTTTTCTTCTTCAAGATACAAAATCCGTGACAACGATTTCTTATTGAAAAATTTAATTTTAACAGTTTTTTGATTGAATATCGTTACATTTGCTTGAATTAAAGCAAAAAGTATAAAAATAATGCTTTCAGTGAACATATTTGAAAATAGTGAAGATATACTCAAAGTATGCTTCTTTGGCCGTGAAACGTCGATTTTGAAAATGTTATTAAAAATCGAGGTAAATTTTTAATTATTGGTCAATCGAGATGAAATCACTTTCAATGAGTGTTTTATAGGAAATTAAGCTGAATTCGGTCAAAAATTTCTCCAGAAAAAAATGCATTCAAAAGAGTACCGAAAAAAATCGCATGTTTTTCTTCTTCAAGATACAAAATCCGTGACAACGATTTCTTATTGAAAAATTGAATTTTAACAGTTTTTTGAATGAATATCGTTACATTTGCTTGAATTAAAAATAGTGAAGAAATACTCAAAATATGCTTCTTTGGCCGTGAAACGTCGATTTTGAAAATGTTATTAAAAATCGAGGTACATTTTTATTTATTGTTCAATCGAGATGAAATCACTTTTAATGAGTGTTTTATAGGGAATTAAGCTGAATTCGGTCAAAAATTTCTCCTGAAAAAAATGCATTCAAAAAAGTACCGAAAAAATCGCATGTTTTTCTTCTTCAAGATACAAAATCCGTGACAACGATTTCTTATTGAAAAATTTAATTTTAACAGTTTTTTGATTGAATATCGTTACATTTGCTTGAATTAAAGCAAAAAGTATAAAAATAATGCTTTCAGTGAACATATTTGAAAATAGTGAAGAAATACTCAAAGTATGCTTCTTTGGCCGTGAAACGTCGATTTTGAAAATGTTATTAAAATTCGAGGTGAATTTTTAATTATTGTTCAATCGAGATGAAATCAATTTCAATGAGTGTTTCATAGGGAATTAAGCTGAATTCGGTCAAAACTTTCTCCAGAAAAAAATTCATTCAAAAAAGTACCGAAAAAATCGCAGGTTTTTCTTCTTCAAGACACAAAATCCGTGAATACGATTTCTTATTGAAAATTGAATTTTAACAGTTTTTTGAATGAATATCGTTACATTGCTTGAATTAAAGCAAAAAGTATAAAAATAATGGTTTCAGTGGTTATTTTTGAAAATAGTGAAGAAATACTCAAAATATGCTTCTTTGGCCGTGAAACGTCGATTTTGAAAATGTTATTAAAATTCGAGGTAAATTTTTAATTATTGTTCAATCGAGATGAAATCACTTTCAATGAGTGTTTTATAGGGAATTAAGCTGAATTCGGTCAAAAATTTCTCCAGAAAAAAATTCATTCAAAAAAGTACCGAAAAAATCGCAGGTTTTTCTTCTTCAAGACACAAAATCCATGAATACGATTTCTTATTGAAAATTGAATTTTAACAGTTTTTTGAATGAATATCGTTACATTGCTTGAATTAAAGCAAAAAGTATAAAAATAATGGTTTCAATGAATATATTTGAAAATAGTGAAGAAATACTCAAAGTAAGCTTCTTTGGCCGTGAAACGTCGATTTTGAAAATGTTATTAAAAATCAAGGTAAATTTTTAATTATTGTTCAATCGAGATGAAATCACTTTCAATGAGTGTTTTATAGGGAATTAAGCTGAATTCGGTCAAACATATCTGCAGAAAAAAATGCATTCAAAAGTGTACCGAAAAAATCGCATGTTTTTTTTCTTCAAGATACAAAATCCGTGACAACGATTTCTTATTGAAAATTGAATTTTAACAGTTTGTTGAATGAATATCGTTACATTTGCTTGAATTAACGCAAAAATTACAAAAATAATGGTTTCAGTGGTTATATTTGAAAACAGAGAACAAATACTCAAAATATTTTCTTAGGCCGAGTTACGTCGATTTTGAAAATGTTATTAAAAATCGAGGTACATTTTTATTTATTGTTCAATCGAGATGAAATCACTTTTAATGAGTGTTTTATAGGGAATTAAGCTGAATTCGGTCAAAAATTTCTCCAGAAAAAAATTCATTCAAAAAAGTACCGAAAAAATCGCAGGTTTTTCTTCTTCAAGACACAAAATCCGTGACAACGATTTCTTATTGAAAAATTGAATTTTAACAGTTTTTTGAATGAATATCGTTACATTTGCTTGAATTAAATCAAAAAGTATAAAAATAATGGTTTCAGTGGTTATTTTTGAAAATAGTGAAGAAATACTCAAAATATGCTTCTTTGGCCGTGAAACGTCGATTTTGAAAATGTTATTAAAAATCGAGGTACATTTTTATTTATTGTTCAATCGAGATAAAATCACTTTTAATGAGTGTTTTATAGGGAATTAAGCTGAATTCGGTCAAAAATTTCTCCAGAAAAAAATGCATTCAAAAAAGTACCGAAAAAATCGCATGTTTTTCTTCTTTAAGACACAAAATCCGTGACAACGATTTCTTATTGAAAAATTTAATTTTAACAGTTTTTTGATTGAATATCGTTACATTTGCTTGAATTAAAGCAAAAAGTATAAAAATAATGGTTTCAATGAACATATTTGAAAATAGTGAAGAAATACTCAAAATATGCTTCTTTGGCCGTGAAACGTCGATTTTGAAAATGTTATTAAAAATCGAGGTACATTTTTATTTATTGTTCAATCGAGATGAAATCACTTTTAATGAGTGTTTTATAGGGAATTAAGCTGAATTCGGTCAAACATTTCTCCAGAAAAAAATGCATTCAAAAGTGTACCGAAAAAATCGCATGTTTTTTTTCTTCAAGATACAAAATCCGTGACAACGATTTCTTATTGAAAATTGAATTTTAACAGTTTGTTGAATGAATATCGTTACATTTGCTTGAATTAACGCAAAAATTACAAAAATAATGGTTTCAGTGGTTATATTTGAAAACAGTGAACAAATACTCAAAATGTTTTTCTTAGGCCGAGTTACGTCGATTTTGAAAATGTTATTAAAAATCGAGGTACATTTTTAATTATTGGTCAATCGAGATGAAATCACTTTTAATGAGTGTTTTATAGGGAATTAAGCTGAATTCGGTCAAAAATTTCTCCAGAAAAAAATTCATTCAAAAAAGTACCGAAAAAAATCGCATGTTTTTCTTCTTCAAGATACAAAATCCGTGACAACGATTTCTTATTGAAAATTGAATTTTAACTTTTTTTGAATGAATATCGTTACATTTGCTTGAATTAAAGCAAAAAGTATAAAAATAATGGTTTCAGTGAACATATTTGAAAATAGTGAACAAATACTCAAAGTAAGCTTCTTTGGCCGTGAAACGTCGATTTTGAAAATGTTATTAAAAATCGAGGTAAATTATTAATTATTGTTCAATCGAGATGAAATCACTTTCAATGAGTGTTTTATAGGGAATTAAGCTGAATTCGGTCAAACATTTCTCCAGAAAAAAATGCATTCAAAAGTGTACCGAAAAAATCGCATGTTTTTTATCTTCAAGATACAAAATCCGTGACAACGATTTCTTATTGAAAATTGAATTTTAACAGTTTGTTGAATGAATATCGTTACATTTGCTTGAATGAATATCGTTACATTTGCTTGAATTAACGCAAAAATTACAAAAATAATGGTTTCAGTGGTTATATTTGAAAACAGTGAACAAATACTCAAAATGTTTTTCTTAGGCCGAGTTACGTCGATTTTGAAAATGTTATTAAAAATCGAGGTACACTTTTATTTATTGTTCAATCGAGATGAAATCACTTTTAATGAGTGTTTTATAGGGAATTAAGCTGAATTCGGTCAAAAATTTCTCCAGAAAAAAATGCATTCAAAAAAGTACCGAAAAAATCGCATGTTTTTCTTCTTCAAGATACAAAATCCGTGAATACGATTTCTTATTGAAAATTGAATTTTAACAGTTTTTTGATTGAATATCGTTACATTTGCTTGTATTAAAGCAAAAAGTATAAAAATAATGCTTTCAGTGAACATATTTGAAAATAGTGAAGAAATACTCAAAGTATGCTTCTTTGGCCGTGAAACGTCGATTTTGAAAATGTTATTAAAATTCGAGGTAAATTTTTAATTATTGTTCAATCGAGATGAAATCACTTTCAATGAGTGTTTTATAGGGAATTAAGCTGAATTCGGTCAAAAATTTCTCCAGAAAAAAATGCATTCAAAAAAGTACCGAAAAAATCGCATGTTTTTCTTCTTCAAGATACAAAATCCGTGACAACGATTTCTTATTGAAAATTGAATTTTAACTTTTTTTGAATGAATATCGTTACATTTGCTTGAATTAAAGCAAAAAGTATAAAAATAATGGTTTCAGTGAACATATTTGAAAATAGTGAACAAATACTCAAAGTAAGCTTCTTTGGCCGTGAAACGTCGATTTTGAAAATGTTATTAAAAATCGAGGTAAATTATTAATTATTGTTCAATCGAGATGAAATCACTTTCAATGAGTGTTTTATAGGGAATTAAGCTGAATTCGGTCAAACATTTCTCCAGAAAAAAATGCATTCAAAAGTGTACCGAAAAAATCGCATGTTTTTTATCTTCAAGATACAAAATCCGTGACAACGATTTCTTATTGAAAATTGAATTTTAACAGTTTGTTGAATGAATATCGTTACATTTGCTTGAATGAATATCGTTACATTTGCTTGAATGAATATCGTTACATTTGCTTGAATTAACGCAAAAATTACAAAAATAATGGTTTCAGTGGTTATATTTGAAAACAGTGAACAAATACTCAAAATGTTTTTCTTAGGCCGAGTTACGTCGATTTTGAAAATGTTATTAAAAATCGAGGTACACTTTTATTTATTGTTCAATCGAGATGAAATCACTTTTAATGAGTGTTTTATAGGGAATTAAGCTGAATTCGGTCAAAAATTTCTCCAGAAAAAAATGCATTCAAAAAAGTACCGAAAAAATCGCATGTTTTTCTTCTTCAAGATACAAAATCCGTGAATACGATTTCTTATTGAAAATTGAATTTTAACAGTTTTTTGATTGAATATCGTTACAATTGCTTGTATTAAAGCAAAAAGTATAAAAATAATGCTTTCAGTGAACATATTTGAAAATAGTGAAGAAATACTCAAAGTATGCTTCTTTGGCCGTGAAACGTCGATTTTGAAAATGTTATTAAAATTCGAGGTAAATTTTTAATTATTGTTCAATCGAGATGAAATCACTTTCAATGAGTGTTTTATAGGGAATTAAGCTGAATTCGGTCAAAAATTTCTCCAGAAAAAAATTCATTCAAAAAAGTACCGAAAAAATCGCAGGTTTTTCTTCTTCAAGACACAAAATCCGTGAATACGATTTCTTATTGAAAAATTTAATTTTAACAGTTTTTTGATTGAATATCGTTACATTTGCTTGAATTAAAGCAAAAAGTATAAAAATAATGGTTTCAGTGAACATATTTGAAAATAGTGAACAAATACTCAAAGTAAGCTTCTTTGGCCGTGAAACGTCGATTTTGAAAATGTTATTAAAAATCGAGGTAAATTTTTAATTATTGTTCAATCGAGATGAAATCACTTTCAATGAGTGTTTTATAGGGAATTAAGCTGAATTCGGTCAAACATTTCTCCAGAAAAAAATGCATTCAAAAGTGTACCGAAAAAATCGCATGTTTTTTTCCTTCAAGATACAAAATCCGTGACAACGATTTCTTATTGAAAATTGAATTTTAACAGTTTGTTGAATGAATATCGTTACATTTGCTTGAATTAACGCAAAAATTACAAAAATAATGGTTTCAGTGGTTATATTTGAAAACAATGAACAAATACTCAAAATGTTTTTCTTAGGCCGAGTTACGTCGATTTTGAAAATGTTATTAAAAATCGAGGTACATTTTTATTAATTGTTCAATCGAGATGAAATCACTTTTAATGAGTGTTTTATAGGGAATTAAGCTGAATTCGGTCAAAAATTTCTCCAGAAAAAAATTCATTCAAAAAAGTACCGAAAAAATCGCAGGTTTTTCTTCTTCAAGACACAAAATCCGTGAATACGATTTCTTATTGAAAATTGAATTTTAACAGTTTTTTGAATGAATATCGTTACATTTGCTTGAATTAAAGCAAAAAGTATAAAAATAATGGTTTCAGTGGTTATTTTTGAAAATAGTGAAGAAATACTCTAAATATGCTTCTTTGGCCGTGAAACGTCGATTTTGAAAATGTTATTAAAATTCGAGGTAAATTTTTAATTATTGTTCAATCGAGATGAAATCACTTTCAATGAGTGTTTTATAGGAAATTAAGCTGAATTCGGTCAAAAATTTCTCCAGAAAAAAATGCATTCAAAAAAGTACCGAAAAAAATTGCATGTTTTTCTTCTTCAAGATACAATATCCGTGACAACGATTTCTTATTGAAAATTGAATTTTAACAGTTTTTTGAATAAATATCGTTACATTGCTTGAATTAAAGCAAAAAGTATAAAAATAATGGTTTCAGTGAACATATTTGAAAATAGTGAAGAAATACTCAAAGTATGCTTCTTTGGCCGTGAAACGTCGATTTTGAAAATGTTATTAAAAATCGAGGTAAATTTTTAATTATTGTTCAATCAAGATGAAATCACTTTCAAAGAGTGTTTTATAGGGAATTAAGCTGAATTCGGTCAAACATTTCTCCAAAAAAATGCATTCAAAAGTGTACCGAAAAAATCGCATGTTTTTTTCTTCAAGATACAATATCCGTGACAACGATTTCTTATTGAAAATTGAATTTTAACAGTTTTTTGAATGAATATCGTTACATTGCTTGAATTAAAGCAAAAAGTATAAAAATAATGGTTTCAGTGAACATATTTGAAAATAGTGAAGAAATACTCAAAATATGCTTCTTTGGCCGTGAATCGTCGATTTTGAAAATGTTATTAAAAATCGAGGTACATTTTTATTTATTGTTCAATCGAGATGAAATCACTATTAATGAGTGTTTTATAGGGAATTAAGCTGAATTCGGTCAAACATTTCTCCAGAAAAAAATGCATTCAAAAGTGTACCGAAAAAATCGCATGTTTTTTTTCTTCAAGATACAAAATCCGTGACAACGATTTCTTATTGAAAATTGAATTTTAACAGTTTGTTGAATGAATATCGTTACATTTGCTTGAATTAACGCAAAAATAACAAAAATAATGGTTTCAGTGGTTATATTTGAAAACAGTGAACAAATACTCAAAATGTTTTTCTTAGGCCGAGTTACGTCGATTTTGAAAATGTTATTAAAAATCGAGGTACATTTTTATTTATTGTTCAATCGAGATGAAATCACTTTTAATGAGTGTTTTATAGGGAATTAAGCTGAATTCGGTCAAAAATTTCTCCAGAAAAAAATTCATTCAAAAAAGTACCGAAAAAATCGCAGGTTTTTCTTCTTCAAGACACAAAATCCGTGAATACGATTTCTTATTGAAAATTGAATTTTAACAGTTTTTTGAATGAATATCGTTACATTTGCTTGAATTAAAGCAAAAAGTATAAAAATAATGGTTTCAGTGGTTATTTTTGAAAACAGTGAAGAAATACTCAAAATATGCTTCTTTGGCCGTGAAACGTCGATTTTGAAAATGTTATTAAAAATCGAGGTACATTTTTATTTATTGTTCAATCGAGATGAAATCACTTTTAATGAGTGTTTTATAGGGAATTAAGCTGAATTCGGTCAAAAATTTCTCCTGAAAAAAATGCATTCAAAAAAGTACCGAAAAAATCGCATGTTTTTCTTCTTCAAGATACAAAATCCGTGACAACGATTTCTTATTGAAAAATTTAATTTTAACAGTTTTTTGATTGAATATCGTTACATTTGCTTGAATTAAAGCAAAAAGTATAAAAATAATGCTTTCAGTGAACATATTTGAAAATAGTGAAGATATACTCAAAGTATGCTTCTTTGGCCGTGAAACGTCGATTTTGAAAATGTTATTAAAAATCGAGGTAAATTTTTAATTATTGGTCAATCGAGATGAAATCACTTTCAATGAGTGTTTTATAGGAAATTAAGCTGAATTCGATCAAAAATTTCTCCAGAAAAAAATGCATTCAAAAGAGTACCGAAAAAAATCGCATGTTTTTCTTCTTCAAGATACAAAATCCGTGACAACGATTTCTTATTGAAAAATTGAATTTTAACAGTTTTTTGAATGAATATCGTTACATTTGCTTGAATTAAAAATAGTGAAGAAATACTCAAAATATGCTTCTTTGGCCGTGAAACGTCGATTTTGAAAATGTTATTAAAAATCGAGGTACATTTTTATTTATTGTTCAATCGAGATGAAATCACTTTTAATGAGTGTTTTATAGAGAATTAAGCTGAATTCGGTCAAAAATTTCTCCTGAAAAAAATGCATTCAAAAAAGTACCGAAAAAATCGCATGTTTTTCTTCTTCAAGATACAAAATCCGTGACAACGATTTCTTATTGAAAAATTTAATTTTAACAGTTTTTTGATTGAATATCGTTACATTTGCTTGAATTAAAGCAAAAAGTATAAAAATAATGCTTTCAGTGAACATATTTGAAAATAGTGAAGAAATACTCAAAGTATGCTTCTTTGGCCGTGAAACGTCGATTTTGAAAATGTTATTAAAATTCGAGGTGAATTTTTAATTATTGTTCAATCGAGATGAAATCAATTTCAATGAGTGTTTCATAGGGAATTAAGCTGAATTCGGTCAAAACTTTCTCCAGAAAAAAATTCATTCAAAAAAGTACCGAAAAAATCGCAGGTTTTTCTTCTTCAAGACACAAAATCCGTGAATACGATTTCTTATTGAAAATTGAATTTTAACAGTTTTTTGAATGAATATCGTTACATTGCTTGAATTAAAGCAAAAAGTATAAAAATAATGGTTTCAGTGGTTATTTTTGAAAATAGTGAAGAAATACTCAAAATATGCTTCTTTGGCCGTGAAACGTCGATTTTGAAAATGTTATTAAAATTCGAGGTAAATTTTTAATTATTGTTCAATCGAGATGAAATCACTTTCAATGAGTGTTTTATAGGGAATTAAGCTGAATTCGGTCAAAAATTTCTCCAGAAAAAAATTCATTCAAAAAAGTACCGAAAAAATCGCAGGTTTTTCTTCTTCAAGACACAAAATCCATGAATACGATTTCTTATTGAAAATTGAATTTTAACAGTTTTTTGAATGAATATCGTTACATTGCTTGAATTAAAGCAAAAAGTATAAAAATAATGGTTTCAATGAATATATTTGAAAATAGTGAAGAAATACTCAAAGTAAGCTTCTTTGGCCGTGAAACGTCGATTTTGAAAATGTTATTAAAAATCAAGGTAAATTTTTAATTATTGTTCAATCGAGATGAAATCACTTTCAATGAGTGTTTTATAGGGAATTAAGCTGAATTCGGTCAAACATATCTCCAGAAAAAAATGCATTCAAAAGTGTACCGAAAAAATCGCATGTTTTTTTTCTTCAAGATACAAAATCCGTGACAACGATTTCTTATTGAAAATTGAATTTTAACAGTTTGTTGAATGAATATCGTTACATTTGCTTGAATTAACGCAAAAATTACAAAAATAATGGTTTTAGTGGTTATATTTGAAAACAGAGAACAAATACTCAAAATGTTTTTCTTAGGCCGAGTTACGTCGATTTTGAAAATGTTATTAAAAATCGAGGTACATTTTTATTTATTGTTCAATCGAGATGAAATCACTTTTAATGAGTGTTTTATAGGGAATTAAGCTGAATTCGGTCAAAAATTTCTCCAGAAAAAAATTCATTCAAAAAAGTACCGAAAAAATCGCAGGTTTTTCTTCTTCAAGACACAAAATCCGTGACAACGATTTCTTATTGAAAAATTGAATTTTAACAGTTTTTTGAATGAATATCGTTACATTTGCTTGAATTAAATCAAAAAGTATAAAAATAATGGTTTCAGTGGTTATTTTTGAAAATAGTGAAGAAATACTCAAAATATGCTTCTTTGGCCGTGAAACGTCGATTTTGAAAATGTTATTAAAAATCGAGGTACATTTTTATTTATTGTTCAATCGAGATAAAATCACTTTTAATGAGTGTTTTATAGGGAATTAAGCTGAATTCGGTCAAAAATTTCTCCAGAAAAAAATTCATTCAAAAAAGTACCGAAAAAATCGCAGGTTTTTCTTCTTCAAGACACAAAATCCGTGAATACGATTTCTTATTGAAAATTGAATTTTAACAGTTTTTTGAATGAATATCGTTACATTTGCTTGAATTAAAGCAAAAAGTATAAAAATAATGGTTTCAGTGGTTATTTTTGAAAACAGTGAAGAAATACTCAAAATATGCTTCTTTGGCCGTGAAACGTCGATTTTGAAAATGTTATTAAAAATCGAGGTACATTTTTATTTATTGTTCAATCGAGATGAAATCACTTTTAATGAGTGTTTTATAGGGAATTAAGCTGAATTCGGTCAAAAATTTCTCCTGAAAAAAATGCATTCAAAAAAGTACCGAAAAAATCGCATGTTTTTCTTCTTCAAGATACAAAATCCGTGACAACGATTTCTTATTGAAAAATTTAATTTTAACAGTTTTTTGATTGAATATCGTTACATTTGCTTGAATTAAAGCAAAAAGTATAAAAATAATGCTTTCAGTGAACATATTTGAAAATAGTGAAGATATACTCAAAGTATGCTTCTTTGGCCGTGAAACGTCGATTTTGAAAATGTTATTAAAAATCGAGGTAAATTTTTAATTATTGGTCAATCGAGATGAAATCACTTTCAATGAGTGTTTTATAGGAAATTAAGCTGAATTCGGTCAAAAATTTCTCCAGAAAAAAATGCATTCAAAAGAGTACCGAAAAAAATCGCATGTTTTTCTTCTTCAAGATACAAAATCCGTGACAACGATTTCTTATTGAAAAATTGAATTTTAACAGTTTTTTGAATGAATATCGTTACATTTGCTTGAATTAAAAATAGTGAAGAAATACTCAAAATATGCTTCTTTGGCCGTGAAACGTCGATTTTGAAAATGTTATTAAAAATCGAGGTACATTTTTATTTATTGTTCAATCGAGATGAAATCACTTTTAATGAGTGTTTTATAGAGAATTAAGCTGAATTCGGTCAAAAATTTCTCCTGAAAAAAATGCATTCAAAAAAGTACCGAAAAAATCGCATGTTTTTCTTCTTCAAGATACAAAATCCGTGACAACGATTTCTTATTGAAAAATTTAATTTTAACAGTTTTTTGATTGAATATCGTTACATTTGCTTGAATTAAAGCAAAAAGTATAAAAATAATGCTTTCAGTGAACATATTTGAAAATAGTGAAGAAATACTCAAAGTATGCTTCTTTGGCCGTGAAACGTCGATTTTGAAAATGTTATTAAAATTCGAGGTGAATTTTTAATTATTGTTCAATCGAGATGAAATCAATTTCAATGAGTGTTTCATAGGGAATTAAGCTGAATTCGGTCAAAACTTTCTCCAGAAAAAAATTCATTCAAAAAAGTACCGAAAAAATCGCAGGTTTTTCTTATTCAAGACACAAAATCCGTGACAACGATTTCTTATTGAAAAATTGAATTTTAACAGTTTTTTGAATGAATATCGTTACATTTGCTTGAATTAAATCAAAAAGTATAAAAATAATGGTTTCAGTGGTTATTTTTGAAAATAGTGAAGAAATACTCAAAATATGCTTCTTTGGCCGTGAAACGTCGATTTTGAAAATGTTATTAAAAATCGAGGTACATTTTTATTTATTGTTCAATCGAGATAAAATCACTTTTAATGAGTGTTTTATAGGGAATTTAGCTGAATTCGGTCAAAAATTTCTCCAGAAAAAAATGCATTCAAAAAAGTACCGAAAAAATCGCATGTTTTTCTTCTTTAAGACACAAAATCCGTGACAACGATTTCTTATTGAAAAATTTAATTTTAACAGTTTTTTGATTGAATATCGTTACATTTGCTTGAATTAAAGCAAAAAGTATAAAAATAATGGTTTCAATGAACATATTTGAAAATAGTGAAGAAATACTCAAAATATGCTTCTTTGGCCGTGAAACGTCGATTTTGAAAATGTTATTAAAAATCGAGGTACATTTTTATTTATTGTTCAATCGAGATGAAATCACTTTTAATGAGTGTTTTATAGGGAATTAAGCTGAATTCGGTCAAACATTTCTCCAGAAAAAAATGCATTCAAAAGTGTACCGAAAAAATCGCATGTTTTTTTTCTTCAAGATACAAAATCCGTGACAACGATTTCTTATTGAAAATTGAATTTTAACAGTTTGTTGAATGAATATCGTTACATTTGCTTGAATTAACGCAAAAATTACAAAAATAATGGTTTCAGTGGTTATATTTGAAAACAGTGAACAAATACTCAAAATGTTTTTCTTAGGCCGAGTTACGTCGATTTTGAAAATGTTATTAAAAATCGAGGTACATTTTTAATTATTGGTCAATCGAGATGAAATCACTTTTAATGAGTGTTTTATAGGGAATTAAGCTGAATTCGGTCAAAAATTTCTCCAGAAAAAAATTCATTCAAAAAAGTACCGAAAAAATCGCAGGTTTTTCTTCTTCAAGACACAAAATCCGTGACAACGATTTCTTATTGAAAAATTGAATTTTAACAGTTTTTTGAATGAATATCGTTACATTTGCTTGAATTAAATCAAAAAGTATAAAAATAATGGTTTCAGTGGTTATTTTTGAAAATAGTGAAGAAATACTCAAAATATGCTTCTTTGGCCGTGAAACGTCGATTTTGAAAATGTTATTAAAAATCGAGGTACATTTTTATTTATTGTTCAATCGAGATAAAATCACTTTTAATGAGTGTTTTATAGGGAATTAAGCTGAATTCGGTCAAAAATTTCTCCAGAAAAAAATGCATTCAAAAAAGTACCGAAAAAATCGCATGTTTTTCTTCTTTAAGACACAAAATCCGTGACAACGATTTCTTATTGAAAAATTTAATTTTAACAGTTTTTTGATTGAATATCGTTACATTTGCTTGAATTAAAGCAAAAAGTATAAAAATAATGGTTTCAATGAACATATTTGAAAATAGTGAAGAAATACTCAAAATATGCTTCTTTGGCCGTGAAACGTCGATTTTGAAAATGTTATTAAAAATCGAGGTACATTTTTATTTATTGTTCAATCGAGATGAAATCACTTTTAATGAGTGTTTTATAGGGAATTAAGCTGAATTCGGTCAAACATTTCTCCGGAAAAAAATGCATTCAAAAGTGTACCGAAAAAATCGCATGTTTTTTTTCTTCAAGATACAAAATCCGTGACAACGATTTCTTATTGAAAATTGAATTTTAACAGTTTGTTGAATGAATATCGTTACATTTGCTTGAATTAACGCAAAAATTACAAAAATAATGGTTTCAGTGGTTATATTTGAAAACAGTGAACAAATACTCAAAATGTTTTTCTTAGGCCGAGTTACGTCGATTTTGAAAATGTTATTAAAAATCGAGGTACATTTTTAATTATTGGTCAATCGAGATGAAATCACTTTTAATGAGTGTTTTATAGGGAATTAAGCTGAATTCGGTCAAAAATTTCTCCAGAAAAAAATTCATTCAAAAAAGTACCGAAAAAAATCGCATGTTTTTCTTCTTCAAGATACAAAATCCGTGACAACGATTTCTTATTGAAAATTGAATTTTAACTTTTTTTGAATGAATATCGTTACATTTGCTTGAATTAAAGCAAAAAGTATAAAAATAATGGTTTCAGTGGTTATTTTTGAAAATAGTGAAGAAATACTCAAAATATGCTTCTTTGGCCGTGAAACGTCGATTTTGAAAATGTTATTAAAATTCGAGGTAAATTTTTAATTATTGTTCAATCGAGATGAAATCACTTTCAATGAGTGTTTTATAGGGAATTAAGCTGAATTCGGTCAAAAATTTCTCCAGAAAAAAATTCATTCAAAAAAGTACCGAAAAAAATCGCATGTTTTTCTTCTTCAAGATACAAAATCCGTGACAACGATTTCTTATTGAAAATTGAATTTTAACAGTTTTTTGAATGAATATCGTTACATTTGCTTGAATTAAAGCAAAAAGTATAAAAATAATGGTTTCAGTGGTTATTTTTGAAAATAGTGAAGAAATACTCAAAATATGCTTCTTTGGCCGTGAAACGTCGATTTTGAAAATGTTATTAAAATTCGAGGTAAATTTTTAATTATTGTTCAATCGAGATGAAATCACTTTCAATGAGTGTTTTATAGGGAATTAAGCTGAATTCGGTCAAAAATTTCTCCAGAAAAAAATTCATTCAAAAAAGTACCGAAAAAATCGCAGGTTTTTCTTCTTCAAGACACAAAATCCATGAATACGATTTCTTATTGAAAATTGAATTTTAACAGTTTTTTGAATGAATATCGTTACATTGCTTGAATTAAAGCAAAAAGTATAAAAATAATGGTTTCAATGAATATATTTGAAAATAGTGAAGAAATACTCAAAGTAAGCTTCTTTGGCCGTGAAACGTCGATTTTGAAAATGTTATTAAAAATCAAGGTAAATTTTTAATTATTGTTCAATCGAGATGAAATCACTTTCAATGAGTGTTTTATAGGGAATTAAGCTGAATTCGGTCAAACATTTCTCCAGAAAAAAATGCATTCAAAAGTGTACCGAAAAAATCGCATGTTTTTTTTCTTCAAGATACAAAATCCGTGACAACGATTTCTTATTGAAAATTGAATTTTAACAGTTTGTTGAATGAATATCGTTACATTTGCTTGAATTAACGCAAAAATTACAAAAATAATGGTTTCAGTGGTTATATTTGAAAACAGAGAACAAATACTCAAAATGTTTTTCTTAGGCCGAGTTACGTCGATTTTGAAAATGTTATTAAAAATCGAGGTACATTTTTATTTATTGTTCAATCGAGATGAAATCACTTTTAATGAGTGTTTTATAGGGAATTAAGCTGAATTCGGTCAAAAATTTCTCCAGAAAAAAATTCATTCAAAAAAGTACCGAAAAAATCGCAGGTTTTTCTTCTTCAAGACACAAAATCCGTGACAACGATTTCTTATTGAAAAATTGAATTTTAACAGTTTTTTGAATGAATATCGTTACATTTGCTTGAATTAAAGCAAAAAGTATAAAAATAATGGTTTCAGTGGTTATTTTTGAAAATAGTGAAGAAATACTCAAAATATGCTTCTTTGGCCGTGAAACGTCGATTTTGAAAATGTTATTAAAAATCGAGGTACATTTTTATTTATTGTTCAATCGAGATAAAATCACTTTTAATGAGTGTTTTATAGGGAATTAAGCTGAATTCGGTCAAAAATTTCTCCAGAAAAAAATGCATTCAAAAAAGTACCGAAAAAATCGCATGTTTTTCTTCTTCAAGACACAAAATCCGTGACAACGATTTCTTATTGAAAAATTTAATTTTAACAGTTTTTTGATTGAATATCGTTACATTTGCTTGAATTAAAGCAAAAAGTATAAAAATAATGGTTTCAATGAACATATTTGAAAATAGTGAAGAAATACTCAAAATATGCTTCTTTGGCCGTGAAACGTCGATTTTGAAAATGTTATTAAAAATCGAGGTACATTTTTATTTATTGTTCAATCGAGATGAAATCACTTTTAATGAGTGTTTTATAGGGAATTAAGCTGAATTCGGTCAAACATTTCTCCAGAAAAAAATGCATTCAAAAGTGTACCGAAAAAACGCATGTTTTTTTTCTTCAAGATACAAAATCCGTGACAACGATTTCTTATTGAAAATTGAATTTTAACAGTTTGTTGAATGAATATCGTTACATTTGCTTGAATTAACGCAAAAATTACAAAAATAATGGTTTCAGTGGTTATATTTGAAAACAGTGAACAAATACTCAAAATGTTTTTCTTAGGCCGAGTTACGTCGATTTTGAAAATGTTATTAAAAATCGAGGTACATTTTTAATTATTGGTCAATCGAGATGAAATCACTTTTAATGAGTGTTTTATAGGGAATTAAGCTGAATTCGGTCAAAAATTTCTCCAGAAAAAAATTCATTCAAAAAAGTACCGAAAAAAATCGCATGTTTTTCTTCTTCAAGATACAAAATCCGTGACAACGATTTCTTATTGAAAATTGAATTTTAACTTTTTTTGAATGAATATCGTTACATTTGCTTGAATTAAAGCAAAAAGTATAAAAATAATGGTTTCAGTGGTTATTTTTGAAAATAGTGAAGAAATACTCAAAATATGCTTCTTTGGCCGTGAAACGTCGATTTTGAAAATGTTATTAAAATTCGAGGTAAATTTTTAATTATTGTTCAATCGAGATGAAATCACTTTCAATGAGTGTTTTATAGGGAATTAAGCTGAATTCGGTCAAAAATTTCTCCAGAAAAAAATTCATTCAAAAAAGTACCGAAAAAAATCGCATGTTTTTCTTCTTCAAGATACAAAATCCGTGACAACGATTTCTTATTGAAAATTGAATTTTAACAGTTTTTTGAATGAATATCGTTACATTTGCTTGAATTAAAGCAAAAAGTATAAAAATAATGGTTTCAGTGGTTATTTTTGAAAATAGTGAAGAAATACTCAAAATATGCTTCTTTGGCCGTGAAACGTCGATTTTGAAAATGTTATTAAAATTCGAGGTAAATTTTTAATTATTGTTCAATCGAGATGAAATCACTTTCAATGAGTGTTTTATAGGGAATTAAGCTGAATTCGGTCAAAAATTTCTCCAGAAAAAAATTCATTCAAAAAAGTACCGAAAAAATCGCAGGTTTTTCTTCTTCAAGACACAAAATCCATGAATACGATTTCTTATTGAAAATTGAATTTTAACAGTTTTTTGAATGAATATCGTTACATTGCTTGAATTAAAGCAAAAAGTATAAAAATAATGGTTTCAATGAATATATTTGAAAATAGTGAAGAAATACTCAAAGTAAGCTTCTTTGGCCGTGAAACGTCGATTTTGAAAATGTTATTAAAAATCAAGGTAAATTTTTAATTATTGTTCAATCGAGATGAAATCACTTTCAATGAGTGTTTTATAGGGAATTAAGCTGAATTCGGTCAAACATTTCTCCAGAAAAAAATGCATTCAAAAGTGTACCGAAAAAATCGCATGTTTTTTTTCTTCAAGATACAAAATCCGTGACAACGATTTCTTATTGAAAATTGAATTTTAACAGTTTGTTGAATGAATATCGTTACATTTGCTTGAATTAACGCAAAAATTACAAAAATAATGGTTTCAGTGGTTATATTTGAAAACAGAGAACAAATACTCAAAATGTTTTTCTTAGGCCGAGTTACGTCGATTTTGAAAATGTTATTAAAAATCGAGGTACATTTTTATTTATTGTTCAATCGAGATGAAATCACTTTTAATGAGTGTTTTATAGGGAATTAAGCTGAATTCGGTCAAAAATTTCTCCAGAAAAAAATTCATTCAAAAAAGTACCGAAAAAATCGCAGGTTTTTCTTCTTCAAGACACAAAATCCGTGACAACGATTTCTTATTGAAAAATTGAATTTTAACAGTTTTTTGAATGAATATCGTTACATTTGCTTGAATTAAAGCAAAAAGTATAAAAATAATGGTTTCAGTGGTTATTTTTGAAAATAGTGAAGAAATACTCAAAATATGCTTCTTTGGCCGTGAAACGTCGATTTTGAAAATGTTATTAAAAATCGAGGTACATTTTTATTTATTGTTCAATCGAGATAAAATCACTTTTAATGAGTGTTTTATAGGGAATTAAGCTGAATTCGGTCAAAAATTTCTCCAGAAAAAAATGCATTCAAAAAAGTACCGAAAAAATCGCATGTTTTTCTTCTTCAAGACACAAAATCCGTGACAACGATTTCTTATTGAAAATTGAATTTTAACAGTTTGTTGAATGAATATCGTTACATTTGCTTGAATTAACGCAAAAATTACAAAAATAATGGTTTCAGTGGTTATATTTGAAAACAGTGAACAAATACTCAAAATGTTTTTCTTAGGCCGAGTTACGTCGATTTTGAAAATGTTATTAAAAATCGAGGTACATTTTTAATTATTGGTCAATCGAGATGAAATCACTTTTAATGAGTGTTTTATAGGGAATTAAGCTGAATTCGGTCAAAAATTTCTCCAGAAAAAAATTCATTCAAAAAAGTACCGAAAAAAATCGCATGTTTTTCTTCTTCAAGATACAAAATCCGTGACAACGATTTCTTATTGAAAATTGAATTTTAACTTTTTTTGAATGAATATCGTTACATTTGCTTGAATTAAAGCAAAAAGTATAAAAATAATGGTTTCAGTGGTTATTTTTGAAAATAGTGAAGAAATACTCAAAATATGCTTCTTTGGCCGTGAAACGTCGATTTTGAAAATGTTATTAAAATTCGAGGTAAATTTTTAATTATTGTTCAATCGAGATGAAATCACTTTCAATGAGTGTTTTATAGGGAATTAAGCTGAATTCGGTCAAAAATTTCTCCAGAAAAAAATTCATTCAAAAAAGTACCGAAAAAAATCGCATGTTTTTCTTCTTCAAGATACAAAATCCGTGACAACGATTTCTTATTGAAAATTGAATTTTAACAGTTTTTTGAATGAATATCGTTACATTTGCTTGAATTAAAGCAAAAAGTATAAAAATAATGGTTTCAGTGGTTATTTTTGAAAATAGTGAAGAAATACTCAAAATATGCTTCTTTGGCCGTGAAACGTCGATTTTGAAAATGTTATTAAAATTCGAGGTAAATTTTTAATTATTGTTCAATCGAGATGAAATCACTTTCAATGAGTGTTTTATAGGGAATTAAGCTGAATTCGGTCAAAAATTTCTCCAGAAAAAAATTCATTCAAAAAAGTACCGAAAAAATCGCAGGTTTTTCTTCTTCAAGACACAAAATCCATGAATACGATTTCTTATTGAAAATTGAATTTTAACAGTTTTTTGAATGAATATCGTTACATTGCTTGAATTAAAGCAAAAAGTATAAAAATAATGGTTTCAATGAATATATTTGAAAATAGTGAAGAAATACTCAAAGTAAGCTTCTTTGGCCGTGAAACGTCGATTTTGAAAATGTTATTAAAAATCAAGGTAAATTTTTAATTATTGTTCAATCGAGATGAAATCACTTTCAATGAGTGTTTTATAGGGAATTAAGCTGAATTCGGTCAAACATTTCTCCAGAAAAAAATGCATTCAAAAGTGTACCGAAAAAATCGCATGTTTTTTTTCTTCAAGATACAAAATCCGTGACAACGATTTCTTATTGAAAATTGAATTTTAACAGTTTGTTGAATGAATATCGTTACATTTGCTTGAATTAACGCAAAAATTACAAAAATAATGGTTTCAGTGGTTATATTTGAAAACAGAGAACAAATACTCAAAATGTTTTTCTTAGGCCGAGTTACGTCGATTTTGAAAATGTTATTAAAAATCGAGGTACATTTTTATTTATTGTTCAATCGAGATGAAATCACTTTTAATGAGTGTTTTATAGGGAATTAAGCTGAATTCGGTCAAAAATTTCTCCAGAAAAAAATTCATTCAAAAAAGTACCGAAAAAATCGCAGGTTTTTCTTCTTCAAGACACAAAATCCGTGACAACGATTTCTTATTGAAAAATTGAATTTTAACAGTTTTTTGAATGAATATCGTTACATTTGCTTGAATTAAAGCAAAAAGTATAAAAATAATGGTTTCAGTGGTTATTTTTGAAAATAGTGAAGAAATACTCAAAATATGCTTCTTTGGCCGTGAAACGTCGATTTTGAAAATGTTATTAAAAATCGAGGTACATTTTTATTTATTGTTCAATCGAGATAAAATCACTTTTAATGAGTGTTTTATAGGGAATTAAGCTGAATTCGGTCAAAAATTTCTCCAGAAAAAAATGCATTCAAAAAAGTACCGAAAAAATCGCATGTTTTTCTTCTTCAAGACACAAAATCCGTGACAACGATTTCTTATTGAAAAATTTAATTTTAACAGTTTTTTGATTGAATATCGTTACATTTGCTTGAATTAAAGCAAAAAGTATAAAAATAATGGTTTCAATGAACATATTTGAAAATAGTGAAGAAATACTCAAAATATGCTTCTTTGGCCGTGAAACGTCGATTTTGAAAATGTTATTAAAAATCGAGGTACATTTTTATTTATTGTTCAATCGAGATGAAATCACTTTTAATGAGTGTTTTATAGGGAATTAAGCTGAATTCGGTCAAACATTTCTCCAGAAAAAAATGCATTCAAAAGTGTACCGAAAAAATCGCATGTTTTTTTTCTTCAAGATACAAAATCCGTGACAACGATTTCTTATTGAAAATTGAATTTTAACAGTTTGTTGAATGAATATCGTTACATTTGCTTGAATTAACGCAAAAATTACAAAAATAATGGTTTCAGTGGTTATATTTGAAAACAGTGAACAAATACTCAAAATGTTTTTCTTAGGCCGAGTTACGTCGATTTTGAAAATGTTATTAAAAATCGAGGTACATTTTTAATTATTGGTCAATCGAGATGAAATCACTTTTAATGAGTGTTTTATAGGGAATTAAGCTGAATTCGGTCAAAAATTTCTCCAGAAAAAAATTCATTCAAAAAAGTACCGAAAAAAATCGCATGTTTTTCTTCTTCAAGATACAAAATCCGTGACAACGATTTCTTATTGAAAATTGAATTTTAACTTTTTTTGAATGAATATCGTTACATTTGCTTGAATTAAAGCAAAAAGTATAAAAATAATGGTTTCAGTGGTTATTTTTGAAAATAGTGAAGAAATACTCAAAATATGCTTCTTTGGCCGTGAAACGTCGATTTTGAAAATGTTATTAAAATTCGAGGTAAATTTTTAATTATTGTTCAATCGAGATGAAATCACTTTCAATGAGTGTTTTATAGGGAATTAAGCTGAATTCGGTCAAAAATTTCTCCAGAAAAAAATTCATTCAAAAAAGTACCGAAAAAAATCGCATGTTTTTCTTCTTCAAGATACAAAATCCGTGACAACGATTTCTTATTGAAAATTGAATTTTAACAGTTTTTTGAATGAATATCGTTACATTTGCTTGAATTAAAGCAAAAAGTATAAAAATAATGGTTTCAGTGGTTATTTTTGAAAATAGTGAAGAAATACTCAAAATATGCTTCTTTGGCCGTGAAACGTCGATTTTGAAAATGTTATTAAAATTCGAGGTAAATTTTTAATTATTGTTCAATCGAGATGAAATCACTTTCAATGAGTGTTTTATAGGGAATTAAGCTGAATTCGGTCAAAAATTTCTCCAGAAAAAAATTCATTCAAAAAAGTACCGAAAAAATCGCAGGTTTTTCTTCTTCAAGACACAAAATCCATGAATACGATTTCTTATTGAAAATTGAATTTTAACAGTTTTTTGAATGAATATCGTTACATTGCTTGAATTAAAGCAAAAAGTATAAAAATAATGGTTTCAATGAATATATTTGAAAATAGTGAAGAAATACTCAAAGTAAGCTTCTTTGGCCGTGAAACGTCGATTTTGAAAATGTTATTAAAAATCAAGGTAAATTTTTAATTATTGTTCAATCGAGATGAAATACCTTTCAATGAGTGTTTTATAGGGAATTAAGCTGAATTCGGTCAAACATTTCTCCAGAAAAAAATGCATTCAAAAGTGTACCGAAAAAATCGCATGTTTTTTTTCTTCAAGATACAAAATCCGTGACAACGATTTCTTATTGAAAATTGAATTTTAACAGTTTGTTGAATGAATATCGTTACATTTGCTTGAATTAACGCAAAAATTACAAAAATAATGGTTTCAGTGGTTATATTTGAAAACAGAGAACAAATACTCAAAATGTTTTTCTTAGGCCGAGTTACGTCGATTTTGAAAATGTTATTAAAAATCGAGGTACATTTTTATTTATTGTTCAATCGAGATGAAATCACTTTTAATGAGTGTTTTATAGGGAATTAAGCTGAATTCGGTCAAAAATTTCTCCAGAAAAAAATTCATTCAAAAAAGTACCGAAAAAATCGCAGGTTTTTCTTCTTCAAGACACAAAATCCGTGACAACGATTTCTTATTGAAAAATTGAATTTTAACAGTTTTTTGAATGAATATCGTTACATTTGCTTGAATTAAAGCAAAAAGTATAAAAATAATGGTTTCAGTGGTTATTTTTGAAAATAGTGAAGAAATACTCAAAATATGCTTCTTTGGCCGTGAAACGTCGATTTTGAAAATGTTATTAAAAATCGAGGTACATTTTTATTTATTGTTCAATCGAGATAAAATCACTTTTAATGAGTGTTTTATAGGGAATTAAGCTGAATTCGGTCAAAAATTTCTCCAGAAAAAAATGCATTCAAAAAAGTACCGAAAAAATCGCATGTTTTTCTTCTTCAAGACACAAAATCCGTGACAACGATTTCTTATTGAAAAATTTAATTTTAACAGTTTTTGGATTGAATATCGTTACATTTGCTTGAATTAAAGCAAAAAGTATAAAAATAATGGTTTCAATGAACATATTTGAAAATAGTGAAGAAATACTCAAAATATGCTTCTTTGGCCGTGAAACGTCGATTTTGAAAATGTTATTAAAAATCGAGGTACATTTTCATTTATTGTTCAATCGAGATGAAATCACTTTTAATGAGTGTTTTATAGGGAATTAAGCTGAATTCGGTCAAACATTTCTCCAGAAAAAAATGCATTCAAAAGTGTACCGAAAAAATCGCATGTTTTTTTTCTTCAAGATACAAAATCCGTGACAACGATTTCTTATTGAAAATTGAATTTTAACAGTTTGTTGAATGAATATCGTTACATTTGCTTGAATTAACGCAAAAATTACAAAAATAATGGTTTCAGTGGTTATATTTGAAAACAGTGAACAAATACTCAAAATGTTTTTCTTAGGCCGAGTTACGTCGATTTTGAAAATGTTATTAAAAATCGAGGTACATTTTTAATTATTGGTCAATCGAGATGAAATCACTTTTAATGAGTGTTTTATAGGGAATTAAGCTGAATTCGGTCAAAAATTTCTCCAGAAAAAAATTCATTCAAAAAAGTACCGAAAAAAATCGCATGTTTTTCTTCTTCAAGATACAAAATCCGTGACAACGATTTCTTATTGAAAATTGAATTTTAACAGTTTGTTGAATGAATATCGTTACATTTGCTTGAATTAACGCAAAAATTACAAAAATAATGGTTTCAGTGGTTATATTTGAAAACAGAGAACAAATACTCAAAATGTTTTTCTTAGGCCGAGTTACGTCGATTTTGAAAATGTTATTAAAAATCGAGGTACATTTTTATTTATTGTTCAATCGAGATGAAATCACTTTTAATGAGTGTTTTATAGGGAATTAAGCTGAATTCGGTCAAAAATTTCTCCAGAAAAAAATTCATTCAAAAAAGTACCGAAAAAATCGCAGGTTTTTCTTCTTCAAGACACAAAATCCGTGAATACGATTTCTTATTGAAAATTGAATTTTAACAGTTTTTTGAATGAATATCGTTACATTGCTTGAATTAAAGCAAAAAGTATAAAAATAATTTTTTCAATGAATATATTTGAAAATAGTGAAGAAATACTCAAAGTATGCTTCTTTGGCCGTGAAACGTCGATTTTGAAAATGTTATTAAAATTCGAGTTAAATTTTTAATTATTGTTCAATCGAGATGAAATCACTTTCAATGAGTGTTTTATAGGGAATTAAGCTGAATTCGGTCAAAAATTTCTCCAGAAAAAAATTCATTCAAAAAAGTACCGAAAAAATCGCAGGTTTTTCTTCTTCAAGACACAAAATCCGTGACAACGATTTCTTATTGAAAATTGAATTTTAACAGTTTTTTGAATGAATATCGTTACATTGCTTGAATTAAAGCAAAAAGTATAAAAATAATGGTTTCAGTGAACATATTTGAAAATAGTGAAGAAATACTCAAAGTATGCTTCTTTGGCCGTGAAACGTCGATTTTGAAAATGTTATTAAAAATCGAGGTAAATTTTTAATTATTGTTCAATCAAGATGAAATCACTTTCAAAGAGTGTTTTATAGGGAATTAAGCTGAATTCGGTCAAACATTTCTCCAAAAAAATACATTCAAAAGTGTACCGAAAAAATCGCATGTTTTTTTTCTTCAAGACACAAAATCCGTGACAACGATTTCTTATTGAAAAATTGAATTTTAACAGTTTTTTGAATGAATATCGTTACATTTGCTTGAATTAAAGCAAAAAGTATAAAAATAATGGTTTCAGTGGTTATTTTTGAAAATAGTGAAGAAATACTCAAAATATGCTTCTTTGGCCGTGAAACGTCGATTTTGAAAATGTTATTAAAAATCGAGGTACATTTTTATTTATTGTTCAATCGAGATAAAATCACTTTTAATGAGTGTTTTATAGGGAATTAAGCTGAATTCGGTCAAAAATTTCTCCAGAAAAAAATGCATTCAAAAAAGTACCGAAAAAATCGCATGTTTTTCTTCTTCAAGACACAAAATCCGTGACAACGATTTCTTATTGAAAAATTTAATTTTAACAGTTTTTGGATTGAATATCGTTACATTTGCTTGAATTAAAGCAAAAAGTATAAAAATAATGGTTTCAATGAACATATTTGAAAATAGTGAAGAAATACTCAAAATATGCTTCTTTGGCCGTGAAACGTCGATTTTGAAAATGTTATTAAAAATCGAGGTACATTTTTATTTATTGTTCAATCGAGATGAAATCACTTTTAATGAGTGTTTTATAGGGAATTAAGCTGAATTCGGTCAAACATTTCTCCAGAAAAAAATGCATTCAAAAGTGTACCGAAAAAATCGCATGTTTTTTTTCTTCAAGATACAAAATCCGTGACAACGATTTCTTATTGAAAATTGAATTTTAACAGTTTGTTGAATGAATATCGTTACATTTGCTTGAATTAACGCAAAAATTACAAAAATAATGGTTTCAGTGGTTATATTTGAAAACAGTGAACAAATACTCAAAATGTTTTTCTTAGGCCGAGTTACGTCGATTTTGAAAATGTTATTAAAAATCGAGGTACATTTTTAATTATTGGTCAATCGAGATGAAATCACTTTTAATGAGTGTTTTATAGGGAATTAAGCTGAATTCGGTCAAAAATTTCTCCAGAAAAAAATTCATTCAAAAAAGTACCGAAAAAAATCGCATGTTTTTCTTCTTCAAGATACAAAATCCGTGACAACGATTTCTTATTGAAAATTGAATTTTAACAGTTTGTTGAATGAATATCGTTACATTTGCTTGAATTAACGCAAAAATTACAAAAATAATGGTTTCAGTGGTTATATTTGAAAACAGAGAACAAATACTCAAAATGTTTTTCTTAGGCCGAGTTACGTCGATTTTGAAAATGTTATTAAAAATCGAGGTACATTTTTATTTATTGTTCAATCGAGATGAAATCACTTTTAATGAGTGTTTTATAGGGAATTAAGCTGAATTCGGTCAAAAATTTCTCCAGAAAAAAATTCATTCAAAAAAGTACCGAAAAAATCGCAGGTTTTTCTTCTTCAAGACACAAAATCCGTGAATACGATTTCTTATTGAAAATTGAATTTTAACAGTTTTTTGAATGAATATCGTTACATTGCTTGAATTAAAGCAAAAAGTATAAAAATAATTTTTTCAATGAATATATTTGAAAATAGTGAAGAAATACTCAAAGTATGCTTCTTTGGCCGTGAAACGTCGATTTTGAAAATGTTATTAAAATTCGAGTTAAATTTTTAATTATTGTTCAATCGAGATGAAATCACTTTCAATGAGTGTTTTATAGGGAATTAAGCTGAATTCGGTCAAAAATTTCTCCAGAAAAAAATTCATTCAAAAAAGTACCGAAAAAATCGCAGGTTTTTCTTCTTCAAGACACAAAATCCGTGACAACGATTTCTTATTGAAAATTGAATTTTAACAGTTTTTTGAATGAATATCGTTACATTGCTTGAATTAAAGCAAAAAGTATAAAAATAATGGTTTCAGTGAACATATTTGAAAATAGTGAAGAAATACTCAAAGTATGCTTCTTTGGCCGTGAAACGTCGATTTTGAAAATGTTATTAAAAATCGAGGTAAATTTTTAATTATTGTTCAATCAAGATGAAATCACTTTCAAAGAGTGTTTTATAGGGAATTAAGCTGAATTCGGTCAAACATTTCTCCAAAAAAATACATTCAAAAGTGTACCGAAAAAATCGCATGTTTTTTTTCTTCAAGATACAATATCCGTGACAACGATTTCTTATTGAAAATTGAATTTTAACAGTTTTTTGAATGAATATCGTTACATTTGCTTGAATTAAAGCAAAAAGTATAAAAATAATGGTTTCAGTGGTTATATTTGAAAACAGAGAACAAATACTCAAAATGTTTTTCTTATGCCGAGTTACGTCGATTTTGAAAATGTTATTAAAAATCGAGGTACATTTTTATTTATTGTTCAATCGAGATGAAATCACTTTTAATGAGTGTTTTATAGGGAATTAAGCTGAATTCGGTCAAAAATTTCTCCAGAAAAAAATTCATTCAAAAAAGTACCGAAAAAATCGCAGGTTTTTCTTCTTCAAGACACAAAATCCGTGAATACGATTTCTTATTGAAAATTGAATTTTAACAGTTTTTTGAATGAATATCGTTACATTGCTTGAATTAAAGCAAAAAGTATAAAAATAATGGTTTCAGTGAACATATTTGAAAATAGTGAAGAAATACTCAAAGTATGCTTCTTTGGCCGTGAAACGTCGATTTTGAAAATGTTATTAAAAATCGAGGTAAATTTTTAATTATTGTTCAATCAAGATGAAATCACTTTCAAAGAGTGTTTTATAGGGAATTAAGCTGAATTCGGTCAAAAATTTCTCCAGAAAAAAATTCATTCAAAAAAGTACCGAAAAAATCGCAGGTTTTTCTTCTTCAAGACACAAAATCCGTGAATACGATTTCTTATTGAAAATTGAATTTTAACAGTTTTTTGAATGAATATCGTTACATTGCTTGAATTAAAGCAAAAAGTATAAAAATAATTTTTTCAATGAATATATTTGAAAATAGTGAAGAAATACTCAAAGTATGCTTCTTTGGCCGTGAAACGTCGATTTTGAAAATGTTATTAAAATTCGAGTTAAATTTTTAATTATTGTTCAATCGAGATGAAATCACTTTCAATGAGTGTTTTATAGGGAATTAAGCTGAATTCGGTCAAAAATTTCTCCAGAAAAAAATTCATTCAAAAAAGTACCGAAAAAATCGCAGGTTTTTCTTCTTCAAGACACAAAATCCGTGACAACGATTTCTTATTGAAAATTGAATTTTAACAGTTTTTTGAATGAATATCGTTACATTGCTTGAATTAAAGCAAAAAGTATAAAAATAATGGTTTCAGTGAACATATTTGAAAATAGTGAAGAAATACTCAAAGTATGCTTCTTTGGCCGTGAAACGTCGATTTTGAAAATGTTATTAAAAATCGAGGTAAATTTTTAATTATTGTTCAATCAAGATGAAATCACTTTCAAAGAGTGTTTTATAGGGAATTAAGCTGAATTCGGTCAAACATTTCTCCAAAAAAATACATTCAAAAGTGTACCGAAAAAATCGCATGTTTTTTTTCTTCAAGATACAATATCCGTGACAACGATTTCTTATTGAAAATTGAATTTTAACAGTTTTTTGAATGAATATCGTTACATTGCTTGAATTAAAGCAAAAAGTATAAAAATAATGGTTTCAGTGAACATATTTGAAAATAGTGAAGAAATACTCAAAGTATGCTTCTTTGGCCGTGAAACGTCGATTTTGAAAATGTTATTAAAAATCGAGGTAAATTTTTAATTATTGTTCAATCAAGATGAAATCACTTTCAAAGAGTGTTTTATAGGGAATTAAGCTGAATTCGGTCAAACATTTCTCCAAAAAAATGCATTCAAAAGTGTACCGAAAAAATCGCATGTTTTTTTTCTTCAAGATACAATATCCGTGACAACGATTTCTTATTGAAAATTGAATTTTAACAGTTTTTTGAATGAATATCGTTACATTTGCTTGAATTAAAGCAAAAAGTATAAAAATAATGGTTTCAGTGGTTATATTTGAAAATAGTGAAGAAATACTCAAAATATGCTTCTTTGGCCGTGAAACGTCGATTTTGAAAATGTTATTAAAAATCGAGGTACATTTTTATTTATTGTTCAATCGAGATGAAATCACTTTTAATGAGTGTTTTATAGGGAATTAAGCTGAATTCGGTCAAAAATTTCTCCTGAAAAAAATGCATTCAAAAAAGTACCGAAAAAATCGCATGTTTTTCTTCTTCAAGATACAAAATCCGTGACAACGATTTCTTATTGAAAAATTTAATTTTAACAGTTTTTTGATTGAATATCGTTACATTTGCTTGAATTAAAGCAAAAAGTATAAATATAATGCTTTCAGTGAACATATTTGAAAATAGTGAAGAAATACTCAAAGTATGCTTCTTTGGCCATGAAACGTCGATTTTGAAAATGTTATTAAAAATCGAGGTAAATTTTTAATTATTGTTCAATCGAGATGAAATCACTTTCAATGAGTGTTTTATAGGCAATTAAGCTGAATTCAGTCAAACATTTCTCCAGAAAAAAATGCATTCAAAAAAGTACCGAAAAAATCGCATGTTTTTTATCTTCAAGATACAAAATCCGTGACAACGATTTCTTATTTAAAAATGAATTTTAACAGTTTGTTGAATGAATATCGTTACATTTGCTTGCTTTAAAGCAAAAAGTATAAAAATAATGGTTTCAGTGGTTATTTTTGAAAATAGTGAAGAAATACTCAAAATATGCTTCTTTGGCCGTGAAACGTCGATTTTGAAAATGTTATTAAAAATCGAGGTACATTTTTATTTATTGTTCAATCGAGATGAAATCACTTTTAATGAGTGTTTTATAGGGAATTAAGCTGAATTCGGTCAAAAATTTCTCCTGAAAAAAATGCATTCAAAAAAGTACCGAAAAAATCGCATGTTTTTCTTCTTCAAGATACAAAATCCGTGACAACGATTTCTTATTGAAAAATTTAATTTTAACAGTTTTTTGATTGAATATCGTTACATTTGCTTGAATTAAAGCAAAAAGTATAAAAATAATGGTTTCAGTGAACATATTTGAAAATAGTGAAGAAATACTCAAAATATGCTTCTTTGGCCGTGAAACGTCGATTTTGAAAATGTTATTAAAAATCGAGGTACATTTTTGTTTATTGTTCAATCGAGATGAAATCACTTTTAATGAGTGTTTTATAGGGAATTAAGCTGAATTCGGTCAAACATTTCTCCAGAAAAAAATGCATTCAAAAGTGTACCGAAAAAATCGCATGTTTTTTTCTTCAAGATACAAAATCCGTGACAACGATTTCTTATTGAAAATTGAATTTTAACAGTTTTTTGAATGAATATCGTTACATTTGCTTGAATTAACGCAAAAATTACAAAAATAATGGTTTCAGTGGTTATATTTGAAAACAGTGAACAAATACTCAAAATGTTTTTCTTAGGCCGAGTTACGTCGATTTTGAAAATGTTATTAAAAATCGAGGTACATTTTTAATTATTGTTCAATCAAGATGAAATCACTTTCAAAGAGTGTTTTATAGGGAATTAAGCTGAATTCGGTCAAACATTTCTCCAAAAAAATGCATTCAAAAGTGTACCGAAAAAATCGCATGTTTTTTATCTTCAAGATACAAAATCCGTGACAACGATTTCTTATTTAAAAATGAATTTTAACAGTTTTTTGAATGAATATCGTTACATTGCTTGAATTAAAGCAAAAAGTATAAAAATAATGGTTTCAGTGAACATATTTGAAAATAGTGAAGAAATACTCAAAGTATGCTTCTTTGGCCGTGAAACGTCGATTTTGAAAATGTTATTAAAAATCGAGGTAAATTTTTAATTATTGTTCAATCAAGATGAAATCACTTTCAAAGAGTGTTTTATAGGGAATTAAGCTGAATTCGGTCAAACATTTCTCCAAAAAAAATGCATTCAAAAGTGTACCGAAAAAATCGCATGTTTTTTTTCTTCAAGATACAATATCCGTGACAACGATTTCTTATTGAAAGTTGAATTTTAACAGTTTTTTGAATGAATATCGTTACATTGCTTGAATTAAAGCAAAAAGTATAAAAATAATGGTTTCAGTGAACATATTTGAAAATAGTGAAGAAATACTCAAAGTATGCTTCTTTGGCCGTGAAACGTCGATTTTGAAAATGTTATTAAAAATCGAGGTAAATTTTTAATTATTGTTCAATCAAGATGAAATCACTTTCAAAGAGTGTTTTATAGGAAATTAAGCTGAATTCGGTCAAACATTTCTCCAAAAAAATGCATTCAAAAGTGTACCGAAAAAATCGCATGTTTTTTTTCTTCAAGATACAATATCCGTGACAACGATTTCTTATTGAAAATTGAATTTTAACAGTTTTTTGAATGAATATCGTTACATTGCTTGAATTAAAGCAAAAAGTATAAAAATAATGGTTTCAGTGGTTATATTTGAAAACAGTGAACAAATACTCAAAATGTTTTTCTTAGGCCGAGTTACGTCGATTTTGAAAATGTTATTAAAAATCGAGGTACATTTTTAATTATTGTTCAATCAAGATGAAATCACTTTCAAAGAGTGTTTTATAGGGAATTAAGCTGAATTCGGTCAAACATTTCTCCAAAAAAATGCATTCAAAAGTGTACCGAAAAAATCGCATGTTTTTTTTCTTCAAGATACAATATCCGTGACAACGATTTCTTATTGAAAGTTGAATTTTAACAGTTTTTTGAATGAATATCGTTACATGGCTTGAATTAAAGCAAAAAGTATAAAAATAATGGTTTCAGTGAACATATTTGAAAATAGTGAAGAAATACTCAAAGTATGCTTCTTTGGCCGTGAAACGTCGATTTTGAAAATGTTATTAAAAATCGAGGTAAATTTTTAATTATTGTTCAATCAAGATGAAATCACTTTCAAAGAGTGTTTTATAGGAAATTAAGCTGAATTCGGTCAAACATTTCTCCAAAAAAATGCATTCAAAAGTGTACCGAAAAAATCGCATGTTTTTTTTCTTCAAGATACAATATCCGTGACAACGATTTCTTATTGAAAATTGAATTTTAACAGTTTTTTGAATGAATATCGTTACATTGCTTGAATTAAAGCAAAAAGTATAAAAATAATGGTTTCAGTGAACATATTTGAAAATAGTGAAGAAATACTCAAAGTATGCTTCTTTGGCCGTGAAACGTCGATTTTGAAAATGTTATTAAAAATCGAGGTAAATTTTTAATTATTGTTCAATCGAGATGAAATCACTTTCAAAGAGTGTTTTATAGGGAATTAAGCTGAATTCGGTCAAACATTTCTCCAAAAAAATGCATTCAAAAGTGTACCGAAAAAATCGCATGTTTTTTTTCTTCAAGATACAATATCCGTGACAACGATTTCTTATTGAAAATTGAATTTTAACAGTTTTTTGAATGAATATCGTTACATTTGCTTGAATTAAAGCAAAAAGTATAAAAATAATGGTTTCAGTGGTTATATTTGAAAATAGTGAAGAAATACTCAAAATATGCTTCTTTGGCCGTGAAACGTCGATTTTGAAAATGTTATTAAAAATCGAGGTACATTTTTATTTATTGTTCAATCGAGATGAAATCACTTTTAATGAGTGTTTTATAGGGAATTAAGCTGAATTCGGTCAAAAATTTCTCCTGAAAAAAATGCATTCAAAAAAGTACCGAAAAAAACGCATGTTTTTCTTCTTCAAGATACAAAATCCGTGACAACGATTTCTTATTGAAAAATTTAATTTTAACAGTTTTTTTATTGAATATCGTTACATTTGCTTGAATTAAAGCAAAAAGTATAAATATAATGCTTTCAGTGAACATATTTGAAAATAGTGAAGAAATACTCAAAGTATGCTTCTTTGGCCGTGAAACGTCGATTTTGAAAATGTTATTAAAAATCGAGGTAAATTTTTAATTATTGTTCAATCGAGATGAAATCACTTTCAATGAGTGTTTTATAGGCAATTAAGCTGAATTCAGTCAAACATTTCTCCAGAAAAAAATGCATTCAAAAAAGTACCGAAAAAATCGCATGTTTTTTATCTTCAAGATACAAAATCCGTGACAACGATTTCTTATTTAAAAATGAATTTTAACAGTTTGTTGAATGAATATCGTTACATTTGCTTGCTTTAAAGCAAAAAGTATAAAAATAATGGTTTCAGTGGTTATTTTTGAAAATAGTGAAGAAATACTCAAAATATGCTTCTTTGGCCGTGAAACGTCGATTTTGAAAATGTTATTAAAAATCGAGGTACATTTTTATTTATTGTTCAATCTAGATGAAATCACTTTTAATGAGTGTTTTATAGGGAATTAAGCTGAATTCGGTCAAAAATTTCTCCTGAAAAAAATGCATTCAAAAAAGTACCGAAAAAATCGCATGTTTTTCTTCTTCAAGATACAAAATCCGTGACAACGATTTCTTATTGAAAAATTTAATTTTAACAGTTTTTTGATTGAATATCGTTACATTTGCTTGAATTAAAGCAAAAAGTATAAAAATAATGGTTTCAGTGAACATATTTGAAAATAGTGAAGAAATACTCAAAATATGCTTCTTTGGCCGTGAAACGTCGATTTTGAAAATGTTATTAAAAATCGAGGTACATTTTTGTTTATTGTTCAATCGAGATGAAATCACTTTTAATGAGTGTTTTATAGGGAATTAAGCTGAATTCGGTCAAACATTTCTCCAGAAAAAAATGCATTCAAAAGTGTACCGAAAAAATCGCATGTTTTTTTTCTTCAAGATACAAAATCCGTGACAACGATTTCTTATTTAAAATTGAATTTTAACAGTTTGTTGAATGAATATCGTTACATTTGCTTGAATTAACGCAAAAATTACAAAAATAATGGTTTCAGTGGTTATATTTGAAAACAGTGAACAAATACTCAAAATGTTTTTCTTAGGCCGAGTTACGTCGATTTTGAAAATGTTATTAAAAATCGAGGTACATTTTTAATTATTGTTCAATCAAGATGAAATCACTTTCAAAGAGTGTTTTATAGGGAATTAAGCTGAATTCGGTCAAACATTTCTCCAAAAAAATGCATTCAAAAGTGTACCGAAAAAATCGCAGGTTTTTCTTCTTCAAGACACAAAATCCGTGACAACGATTTCTTATTGAAAAATTGAATTTTAACAGTTTTTTGAATGAATATCGTTACATTTGCTTGAATTAAAGCAAAAAGTATAAAAATAATGGTTTCAGTGGTTATTTTTGAAAATAGTGAAGAAATACTCAAAATATGCTTCTTTGGCCGTGAAACGTCGATTTTGAAAATGTTATTAAAATTCGAGGTAAATTTTTAATTATTGTTCAATCGAGATGAAATCACTTTCAATGAGTGTTTTATAGGGAATTAAGCTGAATTCGGTCAAAAATCTCTCCAGAAAAAAATTCATTCAAAAAAGTACCGAAAAAATCGCATGTTTTTTTTCTTCAAGATACAAAATCCGTGACAACGATTTCTTATTGAAAATTGAATTTTAACAGTTTGTTGAATGAATATCGTTACATTTGCTTGAATTAACGCAAAAATTACAAAAATAATGGTTTCAGTGGTTATATTTGAAAACAGAGAACAAATACTCAAAATGTTTTTCTTAGGCCGAGTTACGTCGATTTTGAAAATGTTATTAAAAATCGAGGTACATTTTTATTTATTGTTCAATCGAGATGAAATCACTTTTAATGAGTGTTTTATAGGGAATTAAGCTGAATTCGGTCAAAAATTTCTCCAGAAAAAAATTCATTCAAAAAAGTACCGAAAAAATCGCAGGTTTTTCTTCTTCAAGACACAAAATCCGTGACAACGATTTCTTATTGAAAATTGAATTTTAACAGTTTTTTGAATGAATATCGTTACATTGCTTGAATTAAAGCAAAAAGTATAAAAATAATGGTTTCAGTGAACATATTTGAAAATAGTGAAGAAATACTCAAAGTATGCTTCTTTGGCCGTGAAACGTCGATTTTGAAAATGTTATTAAAAATCGAGGTAAATTTTTAATTATTGTTCAATCAAGATGAAATCACTTTCAAAGAGTGTTTTATAGGGAATTAAGCTGAATTCGGTCAAACATTTCTCCAAAAAAATGCATTCAAAAGTGTACCGAAAAAATCGCATGTTTTTTTTCTTCAAGATACATTATCCGTGACAACGATTTCTTATTGAAAATTGAATTTTAACAGTTTTTTGAATGAATATCGTTACATTTGCTTGAATTAAAGCAAAAAGTATAAAAATAATGGTTTCAGTGGTTATATTTGAAAACAGAGAACAAATACTCAAAATGTTTTTCTTAGGCCGAGTTACGTCGATTTTGAAAATGTTATTAAAAATCGAGGTACATTTTTATTTATTGTTCAATCGAGATGAAATCACTTTTAATGAGTGTTTTATAGGGAATTAAGCTGAATTCGGTCAAAAATTTCTCCAGAAAAAAATTCATTCAAAAAAGTACCGAAAAAATCGCAGGTTTTTCTTCTTCAAGACACAAAATCCGTGAATACGATTTCTTATTGAAAATTGAATTTTAACAGTTTTTTGAATGAATATCGTTACATTGCTTGAATTAAAGCAAAAAGTATAAAAATAATTTTTTCAATGAATATATTTGAAAATAGTGAAGAAATACTCAAAGTATGCTTCTTTGGCCGTGAAACGTCGATTTTGAAAATGTTATTAAAATTCGAGGTAAATTTTTAATTATTGTTCAATCGAGATGAAATCACTTTTAATGAGTGTTTTATAGGGAATTAAGCTGAATTCGGTCAAAAATTTCTCCTGAAAAAAATGCATTCAAAAAAGTACCGAAAAAATCGCATGTTTTTCTTCTTCAAGATACAAAATCCGTGACAACGATTTCTTATTGAAAATTGAATTTTAACAGTTTGTTGAATGAATATCGTTACATTTGCTTGAATTAACGCAAAAATTACAAAAATAATGGTTTCAGTGGTTATATTTGAAAACAGTGAACAAATACTCAAAATGTTTTTCTTAGGCCGAGTTACGTCGATTTTGAAAATGTTATTAAAAATCGAGGTACATTTTTAATTATTGGTCAATCGAGATGAAATCACTTTTAATGAGTGTTTTATAGGGAATTAAGCTGAATTCGGTCAAAAATTTCTCCAGAAAAAAATTCATTCAAAAAAGTACCGAAAAAAATCGCATGTTTTTCTTCTTCAAGATACAAAATCCGTGACAACGATTTCTTATTGAAAATTGAATTTTAACAGTTTTTTGAATGAATATCGTTATATTTGCTTGAATTAAAGCAAAAAGTATAAAAATAATGGTTTCAGTGGTTATTTTTGAAAATAGTGAAGAAATACTCAAAATATGCTTCTTTGGCCGTGAAACGTCGATTTTGAAAATGTTATTAAAATTCGAGGTAAATTTTTAATTATTGTTCAATCGAGATGAAATCACTTTCAATGAGTGTTTTATAGGGAATTAAGCTGAATTCGGTCAAAAATTTCTCCAGAAAAAAATTCATTCAAAAAAGTACCGAAAAAATCGCATGTTTTTTTTCTTCAAGATACAAAATCCGTGACAACGATTTCTTATTGAAAATTGAATTTTAACAGTTTGTTGAATGAATATCGTTACATTTGCTTGAATTAACGCAAAAATTACAAAAATAATGGTTTCAGTGGTTATATTTGAAAACAGAGAACAAATACTCAAAATGTTTTTCTTAGGCCGAGTTACGTCGATTTTGAAAATGTTATTAAAAATCGAGGTACATTTTTATTTATTGTTCAATCGAGATGAAATCACTTTTAATGAGTGTTTTATAGGGAATTAAGCTGAATTCGGTCAAAAATTTCTCCAGAAAAAAATTCATTCAAAAAAGTACCGAAAAAATCGCAGGTTTTTCTTCTTCAAGACACAAAATCCGTGAATACGATTTCTTATTGAAAATTGAATTTTAACAGTTTTTTGAATGAATATCGTTACATTGCTTGAATTAAAGCAAAAAGTATAAAAATAATTTTTTCAATGAATATATTTGAAAATAGTGAAGAAATACTCAAAGTATGCTTCTTTGGCCGTGAAACGTCGATTTTGAAAATGTTATTAAAATTCGAGGTAAATTTTTAATTATTGTTCAATCGAGATGAAATCACTTTCAATGAGTGTTTTATAGGGAATTAAGCTGAATTCGGTCAAAAATTTCTCCAGAAAAAAATTCATTCAAAAAAGTACCGAAAAAATCGCAGGTTTTTCTTCTTCAAGACACAAAATCCGTGACAACGATTTCTTATTGAAAATTGAATTTTAACAGTTTTTTGAATGAATATCGTTACATTGCTTGAATTAAAGCAAAAAGTATAAAAATAATGGTTTCAGTGAACATATTTGAAAATAGTGAAGAAATACTCAAAGTATGCTTCTTTGGCCGTGAAACGTCGATTTTGAAAATGTTATTAAAAATCGAGGTAAATTTTTAATTATTGTTCAATCAAGATGAAATCACTTTCAAAGAGTGTTTTATAGAGAATTAAGCTGAATTCGGTCAAACATTTCTCCAAAAAAATGCATTCAAAAGTGTACCGAAAAAATCGCATGTTTTTTTTCTTCAAGATACAATATCCGTGACAACGATTTCTTATTGAAAATTGAATTTTAACAGTTTTTTGAATGAATATCGTTACATTGCTTGAATTAAAGCAAAAAGTATAAAAATAATGGTTTCAGTGAACATATTTGAAAATAGTGAAGAAATACTCAAAGTATGCTTCTTTGGCCGTGAAACGTCGATTTTGAAAATGTTATTAAAAATCGAGGTAAATTTTTAATTATTGTTCAATCAAGATGAAATCACTTTCAAAGAGTGTTTTATAGGGAATTAAGCTGAATTCGGTCAAACATTTCTCCAAAAAAATGCATTCAAAAGTGTACCGAAAAAATCGCATGTTTTTTTTCTTCAAGATACATTATCCGTGACAACGATTTCTTATTGAAAATTGAATTTTAACAGTTTTTTGAATGAATATCGTTACATTTGCTTGAATTAAAGCAAAAAGTATAAAAATAATGGTTTCAGTGGTTATATTTGAAAACAGAGAACAAATACTCAAAATGTTTTTCTTAGGCCGAGTTACGTCGATTTTGAAAATGTTATTAAAAATCGAGGTACATTTTTATTTATTGTTCAATCGAGATGAAATCACTTTTAATGAGTGTTTTATAGGGAATTAAGCTGAATTCGGTCAAAAATTTCTCCAGAAAAAAATTCATTCAAAAAAGTACCGAAAAAATCGCAGGTTTTTCTTCTTCAAGACACAAAATCCGTGAATACGATTTCTTATTGAAAATTGAATTTTAACAGTTTTTTGAATGAATATCGTTACATTGCTTGAATTAAAGCAAAAAGTATAAAAATAATTTTTTCAATGAATATATTTGAAAATAGTGAAGAAATACTCAAAGTATGCTTCTTTGGCCGTGAAACGTCGATTTTGAAAATGTTATTAAAATTCGAGGTAAATTTTTAATTATTGTTCAATCGAGATGAAATCACTTTCAATGAGTGTTTTATAGGGAATTAAGCTGAATTCGGTCAAAAATTTCTCCAGAAAAAAATTCATTCAAAAAAGTACCGAAAAAATCGCAGGTTTTTCTTCTTCAAGACACAAAATCCGTGACAACGATTTCTTATTGAAAATTGAATTTTAACAGTTTTTTGAATGAATATCGTTACATTGCTTGAATTAAAGCAAAAAGTATAAAAATAATGGTTTCAGTGAACATATTTGAAAATAGTGAAGAAATACTCAAAGTATGCTTCTTTGGCCGTGAAACGTCGATTTTGAAAATGTTATTAAAAATCGAGGTAAATTTTTAATTATTGGTCAATCGAGATGAAATCACTTTTAATGAGTGTTTTATAGGGAATTAAGCTGAATTCGGTCAAAAATTTCTCCAGAAAAAAATTCATTCAAAAAAGTACCGAAAAAAATCGCATGTTTTTCTTCTTCAAGATACAAAATCCGTGACAACGATTTCTTATTGAAAATTGAATTTTAACAGTTTTTTGAATGAATATCGTTACATTTGCTTGAATTAAAGCAAAAAGTATAAAAATAATGGTTTCAGTGGTTATTTTTGAAAATAGTGAAGAAATACTCAAAATATGCTTCTTTGGCCGTGAAACGTCGATTTTGAAAATGTTATTAAAAATCGAGGTAAATTTTTAATTATTGTTCAATCAAGATGAAATCACTTTCAAAGAGTGTTTTATAGGGAATTAAGCTGAATTCGGTCAAACATTTCTCCAAAAAAATGCATTCAAAAGTGTACCGAAAAAATCGCATGTTTTTTTTCTTCAAGATACATTATCCGTGACAACGATTTCTTATTGAAAATTGAATTTTACAGTTTTTTGAATGAATATCGTTACATTTGCTTGAATTAAAGCAAAAAGTATAAAAATAATGGTTTCAGTGGTTATATTTGAAAATAGTGAAGAAATACTCAAAATATGCTTCTTTGGCCGTGAAACGTCGATTTTGAAAATGTTATTTAAAATCGAGGTACATTTTTATTTATTGTTCAATCGAGATGAAATCACTTTTAATGAGTGTTTTATAGGGAATTAAGCTGAATTCGGTCAAAAATTTCTCCTGAAAAAAATGCATTCAAAAAAGTACCGAAAAAATCGCATGTTTTTCTTCTTCAAGATACAAAATCCGTGACAACGATTTCTTATTGAAAAATTTAATTTTAACAGTTTTTTGATTGAATATCGTTACATTTGCTTGAATTAAAGCAAAAAGTATAAATATAATGCTTTCAGTGAACATATTTGAAAATAGTGAAGAAATACTCAAAGTATGCTTCTTTGGCCGTGAAACGTCGATTTTGAAAATGTTATTAAAAATCGAGGTAAATTTTTAATTATTGTTCAATCGAGATGAAATCACTTTCAATGAGTGTTTTATAGGGAATTAAGCTGAATTCGGTCAAAAATTTCTCCTGAAAAAAATGCATTCAAAAAAGTACCGAAAAAATCGCATGTTTTTCTTCTTCAAGATACAAAATCCGTGACAACGATTTCTTATTGAAAAATTTAATTTTAACAGTTTTTTGATTGAATATCGTTACATTTGCTTGAATTAAAGCAAAAAGTATAAAAATAATGGTTTCAGTGAACATATTTGAAAATAGTGAAGAAATACTCAAAATATGCTTCTTTGGCCGTGAAACGTCGATTTTGAAAATGTTATTAAAAATCGAGGTACATTTTTGTTTATTGTTCAATCGAGATGAAATCACTTTTAATGAGTGTTTTATAGGGAATTAAGCTGAATTCGGTCAAACATTTCTCCAGAAAAAAATGCATTCAAAAGTGTACCGAAAAAGTCGCATGTTTTTTTTCTTCAAGATACAAAATCCTTGACAACGATTTCTTATTGAAAATTGAATTTTAACAGTTTTTTGAATGAATATCGTTACATTTGCTTGAATTAACGCAAAAATTACAAAAATAATGGTTTCAGTGGTTATATTTGAAAACAGTGAACAAATACTCAAAATGTTTTTCTTAGGCCGAGTTACGTCGATTTTGAAAATGTTATTAAAAATCGAGGTACATTTTTAATTATTTTTCAATCAAGATGAAATCACTTTCAAAGAGTGTTTTATAGGGAATTAAGCTGAATTCGGTCAAACATTTCTCCAAAAAAATGCATTCAAAAGTGTACCGAAAAAATCGCATGTTTTTTTTCTTCAAGATACAATATCCGTGACAACGATTTCTTATTGAAAATTGAATTTTAACAGTTTTTTGAATGAATATCGTTACATTGCTTGAATTAAAGCAAAAAGTATAAAAATAATGGTTTCAGTGAACATATTTGAAAATAGTGAAGAAATACTCAAAGTATGCTTCTTTGGCCGTGAAACGTCGATTTTGAAAATGTTATTAAAAATCGAGGTAAATTTTTAATTATTGTTCAATCAAGATGAAATCACTTTCAAAGAGTGTTTTATAGGGAATTAAGCTGAATTCGGTCAAACATTTCTCCAGAAAAAAATGCATTCAAAAGTGTACCGAAAAAATCGCATGTTTTTTTTCTTCAAGATACAAAATCCGTGACAACGATTTCTTATTGAAAATTGAATTTTAACAGTTTGTTGAATGAATATCGTTACATTTGCTTGAATTAACGCAAAAATTACAAAAATAATGGTTTCAGTGGTTATATTTGAAAACAGAGAACAAATACTCAAAATGTTTTTCTTAGGCCGAGTTACGTCGATTTTGAAAATGTTATTAAAAATCGAGGTACATTTTTATTTATTGTTCAATCGAGATGAAATCACTTTTAATGAGTGTTTTATAGGGAATTAAGCTGAATTCGGTCAAAAATTTCTCCAGAAAAAAATTCATTCAAAAAAGTACCGAAAAAATCGCAGGTTTTTCTTCTTCAAGACACAAAATCCGTGACAACGATTTCTTATTGAAAAATTGAATTTTAACAGTTTTTTGAATGAATATCGTTACATTTGCTTGAATTAAAGCAAAAAGTATAAAAATAATGGTTTCAGTGGTTATTTTTGAAAATAGTGAAGAAATACTCAAAATATGCTTCTTTGGCCGTGAAACGTCGATTTTGAAAATGTTATTAAAAATCGAGGTACATTTTTATTTATTGTTCAATCGAGATAAAATCACTTTTAATGAGTGTTTTATAGGGAATTAAGCTGAATTCGGTCAAAAATTTCTCCAGAAAAAAATGCATTCAAAAAAGTACCGAAAAAATCGCATGTTTTTCTTCTTCAAGACACAAAATCCGTGACAACGATTTCTTATTGAAAAATTTAATTTTAACAGTTTTTGGATTGAATATCGTTACATTTGCTTGAATTAAAGCAAAAAGTATAAAAATAATGGTTTCAATGAACATATTTGAAAATAGTGAAGAAATACTCAAAATATGCTTCTTTGGCCGTGAAACGTCGATTTTGAAAATGTTATTAAAAATCGAGGTACATTTTTATTTATTGTTCAATCGAGATGAAATCACTTTTAATGAGTGTTTTATAGGGAATTAAGCTGAATTCGGTCAAACATTTCTCCAGAAAAAAATGCATTCAAAAGTGTACCGAAAAAATCGCATGTTTTTTTTCTTCAAGATACAAAATCCGTGACAACGATTTCTTATTGAAAATTGAATTTTAACAGTTTGTTGAATGAATATCGTTACATTTGCTTGAATTAACGCAAAAATTACAAAAATAATGGTTTCAGTGGTTATATTTGAAAACAGTGAACAAATACTCAAAATGTTTTTCTTAGGCCGAGTTACGTCGATTTTGAAAATGTTATTAAAAATCGAGGTACATTTTTAATTATTGGTCAATCGAGATGAAATCACTTTTAATGAGTGTTTTATAGGGAATTAAGCTGAATTCGGTCAAAAATTTCTCCAGAAAAAAATTCATTCAAAAAAGTACCGAAAAAAATCGCATGTTTTTCTTCTTCAAGATACAAAATCCGTGACAACGATTTCTTATTGAAAATTGAATTTTAACAGTTTGTTGAATGAATATCGTTACATTTGCTTGAATTAACGCAAAAATTACAAAAATAATGGTTTCAGTGGTTATATTTGAAAACAGAGAACAAATACTCAAAATGTTTTTCTTAGGCCGAGTTACGTCGATTTTGAAAATGTTATTAAAAATCGAGGTACATTTTTATTTATTGTTCAATCGAGATGAAATCACTTTTAATGAGTGTTTTATAGGGAATTAAGCTGAATTCGGTCAAAAATTTCTCCAGAAAAAAATTCATTCAAAAAAGTACCGAAAAAATCGCAGGTTTTTCTTCTTCAAGACACAAAATCCGTGACAACGATTTCTTATTGAAAAATTGAATTTTAACAGTTTTTTGAATGAATATCGTTACATTTGCTTGAATTAAAGCAAAAAGTATAAAAATAATGGTTTCAGTGGTTATTTTTGAAAATAGTGAAGAAATACTCAAAATATGCTTCTTTGGCCGTGAAACGTCGATTTTGAAAATGTTATTAAAAATCGAGGTACATTTTTATTTATTGTTCAATCGAGATAAAATCACTTTTAATGAGTGTTTTATAGGGAATTAAGCTGAATTCGGTCAAAAATTTCTCCAGAAAAAAATTCATTCAAAAAAGTACCGAAAAAAATCGCATGTTTTTCTTCTTCAAGATACAAAATCCGTGACAACGATTTCTTATTGAAAATTGAATTTTAACAGTTTGTTGAATGAATATCGTTACATTTGCTTGAATTAACGCAAAAATTACAAAAATAATGGTTTCAGTGGTTATATTTGAAAACAGAGAACAAATACTCAAAATGTTTTTCTTAGGCCGAGTTACGTCGATTTTGAAAATGTTATTAAAAATCGAGGTACATTTTTATTTATTGTTCAATCGAGATGAAATCACTTTTAATGAGTGTTTTATAGGGAATTAAGCTGAATTCGGTCAAAAATTTCTCCAGAAAAAAATTCATTCAAAAAAGTACCGAAAAAATCGCAGGTTTTTCTTCTTCAAGACACAAAATCCGTGACAACGATTTCTTATTGAAAAATTGAATTTTAACAGTTTTTTGAATGAATATCGTTACATTTGCTTGAATTAAAGCAAAAAGTATAAAAATAATGGTTTCAGTGGTTATTTTTGAAAATAGTGAAGAAATACTCAAAATATGCTTCTTTGGCCGTGAAACGTCGATTTTGAAAATGTTATTAAAAATCGAGGTACATTTTTATTTATTGTTCAATCGAGATAAAATCACTTTTAATGAGTGTTTTATAGGGAATTAAGCTGAATTCGGTCAAAAATTTCTCCAGAAAAAAATGCATTCAAAAAAGTACCGAAAAAATCGCATGTTTTTCTTCTTCAAGACACAAAATCCGTGACAACGATTTCTTATTGAAAAATTTAATTTTAACAGTTTTTGGATTGAATATCGTTACATTTGCTTGAATTAAAGCAAAAAGTATAAAAATAATGGTTTCAATGAACATATTTGAAAATAGTGAAGAAATACTCAAAATATGCTTCTTTGGCCGTGAAACGTCGATTTTGAAAATGTTATTAAAAATCGAGGTACATTTTTATTTATTGTTCAATCGAGATGAAATCACTTTTAATGAGTGTTTTATAGGGAATTAAGCTGAATTCGGTCAAACATTTCTCCAGAAAAAAATGCATTCAAAAGTGTACCGAAAAAATCGCATGTTTTTTTTCTTCAAGATACAAAATCCGTGACAACGATTTCTTATTGAAAATTGAATTTTAACAGTTTGTTGAATGAATATCGTTACATTTGCTTGAATTAACGCAAAAATTACAAAAATAATGGTTTCAGTGGTTATATTTGAAAACAGTGAACAAATACTCAAAATGTTTTTCTTAGGCCGAGTTACGTCGATTTTGAAAATGTTATTAAAAATCGAGGTACATTTTTAATTATTGGTCAATCGAGATGAAATCACTTTTAATGAGTGTTTTATAGGGAATTAAGCTGAATTCGGTCAAAAATTTCTCCAGAAAAAAATTCATTCAAAAAAGTACCGAAAAAAATCGCATGTTTTTCTTCTTCAAGATACAAAATCCGTGACAACGATTTCTTATTGAAAATTGAATTTTAACAGTTTGTTGAATGAATATCGTTACATTTGCTTGAATTAACGCAAAAATTACAAAAATAATGGTTTCAGTGGTTATATTTGAAAACAGAGAACAAATACTCAAAATGTTTTTCTTAGGCCGAGTTACGTCGATTTTGAAAATGTTATTAAAAATCGAGGTACATTTTTATTTATTGTTCAATCGAGATGAAATCACTTTTAATGAGTGTTTTATAGGGAATTAAGCTGAATTCGGTCAAAAATTTCTCCAGAAAAAAATTCATTCAAAAAAGTACCGAAAAAATCGCAGGTTTTTCTTCTTCAAGACACAAAATCCGTGAATACGATTTCTTATTGAAAATTGAATTTTAACAGTTTTTTGAATGAATATCGTTACATTGCTTGAATTAAAGCAAAAAGTATAAAAATAATTTTTTCAATGAATATATTTGAAAATAGTGAAGAAATACTCAAAGTATGCTTCTTTGGCCGTGAAACGTCGATTTTGAAAATGTTATTAAAATTCGAGTTAAATTTTTAATTATTGTTCAATCGAGATGAAATCACTTTCAATGAGTGTTTTATAGGGAATTAAGCTGAATTCGGTCAAAAATTTCTCCAGAAAAAAATTCATTCAAAAAAGTACCGAAAAAATCGCAGGTTTTTCTTCTTCAAGACACAAAATACGTGACAACGATTTCTTATTGAAAATTGAATTTTAACAGTTTTTTGAATGAATATCGTTACATTGCTTGAATTAAAGCAAAAAGTATAAAAATAATGGTTTCAGTGAACATATTTGAAAATAGTGAAGAAATACTCAAAGTATGCTTCTTTGGCCGTGAAACGTCGATTTTGAAAATGTTATTAAAAATCGAGGTAAATTTTTAATTATTGATCAATCAAGATGAAATCACTTTCAAAGAGTGTTTTATAGGGAATTAAGCTGAATTCGGTCAAACATTTCTCCAAAAAAATACATTCAAAAGTGTACCGAAAAAATCGCATGTTTTTTTTCTTCAAGATACAATATCCGTGACAACGATTTCTTATTGAAAATTGAATTTTAACAGTTTTTTGAATGAATATCGTTACATTTGCTTGAATTAAAGCAAAAAGTATAAAAATAATGGTTTCAGTGGTTATATTTGAAAACAGAGAACAAATACTCAAAATGTTTTTCTTAGGCCGAGTTACGTCGATTTTGAAAATGTTATTAAAAATCGAGGTACATTTTTATTTATTGTTCAATCGAGATGAAATCACTTTTAATGAGTGTTTTATAGGGAATTAAGCTGAATTCGGTCAAAAATTTCTCCAGAAAAAAATTCATTCGAAAAAGTACCGAAAAAATCGCAGGTTTTTCTTCTTCAAGACACAAAATCCGTGAATACGATTTCTTATTGAAAATTGAATTTTAACAGTTTTTTGAATGAATATCGTTACATTGCTTGAATTAAAGCAAAAAGTATAAAAATAATGGTTTCAGTGAACATATTTGAAAATAGTGAAGAAATACTCAAAGTATGCTTCTTTGGCCGTGAAACGTCGATTTTGAAAATGTTATTAAAAATCGAGGTAAATTTTTAATTATTGTTCAATCAAGATGAAATCACTTTCAAAGAGTGTTTTATAGGGAATTAAGCTGAATTCGGTCAAAAATTTCTCCAGAAAAAAATTCATTCAAAAAAGTACCGAAAAAATCGCAGGTTTTTCTTCTTCAAGACACAAAATCCGTGAATACGATTTCTTATTGAAAATTGAATTTTAACAGTTTTTTGAATGAATATCGTTACATTGCTTGAATTAAAGCAAAAAGTATAAAAATAATTTTTTCAATGAATATATTTGAAAATAGTGAAGAAATACTCAAAGTATGCTTCTTTGGCCGTGAAACGTCGATTTTGAAAATGTTATTAAAATTCGAGTTAAATTTTTAATTATTGTTCAATCGAGATGAAATCACTTTCAATGAGTGTTTTATAGGGAATTAAGCTGAATTCGGTCAAAAATTTCTCCAGAAAAAAATTCATTCAAAAAAGTACCGAAAAAATCGCAGGTTTTTCTTCTTCAAGACACAAAATCCGTGACAACGATTTCTTATTGAAAATTGAATTTTAACAGTTTTTTGAATGAATATCGTTACATTGCTTGAATTAAAGCAAAAAGTATAAAAATAATGGTTTCAGTGAACATATTTGAAAATAGTGAAGAAATACTCAAAGTATGCTTCTTTGGCCGTGAAACGTCGATTTTGAAAATGTTATTAAAAATCGAGGTAAATTTTTAATTATTGTTCAATCAAGATGAAATCACTTTCAAAGAGTGTTTTATAGGGAATTAAGCTGAATTCGGTCAAACATTTCTCCAAAAAAATGCATTCAAAAGTGTACCGAAAAAATCGCATGTTTTTTTTCTTCAAGATACAATATCCGTGACAACGATTTCTTATTGAAAATTGAATTTTAACAGTTTTTTGAATGAATATCGTTACATTTGCTTGAATTAAAGCAAAAAGTATAAAAATAATGGTTTCAGTGGTTATATTTGAAAATAGTGAAGAAATACTCAAAATATGCTTCTTTGGCCGTGAAACGTCGATTTTGAAAATGTTATTAAAAATCGAGGTACATTTTTATTTATTGTTCAATCGAGATGAAATCACTTTTAATGAGTGTTTTATAGGGAATTAAGCTGAATTCGGTCAAAAATTTCTCCTGAAAAAAATGCATTCAAAAAAGTACCGAAAAAATCGCATGTTTTTCTTCTTCAAGATACAAAATCCGTGACAACGATTTCTTATTGAAAAATTTAATTTTAACAGTTTTTTGATTGAATATCGTTACATTTGCTTGAATTAAAGCAAAAAGTATAAATATAATGCTTTCAGTGAACATATTTGAAAATAGTGAAGAAATACTCAAAGTATGCTTCTTTGGCCGTGAAACGTCGATTTTGAAAATGTTATTAAAAATCGAGGTAAATTTTTAATTATTGTTCAATCGAGATGAAATCACTTTCAATGAGTGTTTTATAGGCAATTAAGCTGAATTCAGTCAAACATTTCTCCAGAAAAAAATGCATTCAAAAAAGTACCGAAAAAATCGCATGTTTTTTATCTTCAAGATACAAAATCCGTGACAACGATTTCTTATTTAAAAATGAATTTTAACAGTTTGTTGAATGAATATCGTTACATTTGCTTGCTTTAAAGCAAAAAGTATAAAAATAATGGTTTCAGTGGTTATTTTTGAAAATAGTGAAGAAATACTCAAAATATGCTTCTTTGGCCGTGAAACGTCGATTTTGAAAATGTTATTAAAAATCGAGGTACATTTTTATTTATTGTTCAATCGAGATGAAATCACTTTTAATGAGTGTTTTATAGGGAATTAAGCTGAATTCGGTCAAAAATTTCTCCTGAAAAAAATGCATTCAAAAAAGTACCGAAAAAATCGCATGTTTTTCTTCTTCAAGATACAAAATCCGTGACAACGATTTCTTATTGAAAAATTTAATTTTAACAGTTTTTTGATTGAATATCGTTACATTTGCTTGAATTAAAGCAAAAAGTATAAAAATAATGGTTTCAGTGAACATATTTGAAAATAGTGAAGAAATACTCAAAATATGCTTCTTTGGCCGTGAAACGTCGATTTTGAAAATGTTATTAAAAATCGAGGTACATTTTTGTTTATTGTTCAATCGAGATGAAATCACTTTTAATGAGTGTTTTATAGGGAATTAAGCTGAATTCGGTCAAACATTTCTCCAGAAAAAAATGCATTCAAAAGTGTACCGAAAAAATCGCATGTTTTTTTCTTCAAGATACAAAATCCGTGACAACGATTTCTTATTGAAAATTGAATTTTAACAGTTTTTTGAATGAATATCGTTACATTTGCTTGAATTAACGCAAAAATTACAAAAATAATGGTTTCAGTGGTTATATTTGAAAACAGTGAACAAATACTCAAAATGTTTTTCTTAGGCCGAGTTACGTCGATTTTGAAAATGTTATTAAAAATCGAGGTACATTTTTAATTATTGTTCAATCAAGATGAAATCACTTTCAAAGAGTGTTTTATAGGGAATTAAGCTGAATTCGGTCAAACATTTCTCCAAAAAAATGCATTCAAAAGTGTACCGAAAAAATCGCATGTTTTTTATCTTCAAGATACAAAATCCGTGACAACGATTTCTTATTTAAAAATGAATTTTAACAGTTTTTTGAATGAATATCGTTACATTGCTTGAATTAAAGCAAAAAGTATAAAAATAATGGTTTCAGTGAACATATTTGAAAATAGTGAAGAAATACTCAAAGTATGCTTCTTTGGCCGTGAAACGTCGATTTTGAAAATGTTATTAAAAATCGAGGTAAATTTTTAATTATTGTTCAATCAAGATGAAATCACTTTCAAAGAGTGTTTTATAGGGAATTAAGCTGAATTCGGTCAAACATTTCTCCAAAAAAATGCATTCAAAAGTGTACCGAAAAAATCGCATGTTTTTTTTCTTCAAGATACAATATCCGTGACAACGATTTCTTATTGAAAGTTGAATTTTAACAGTTTTTTGAATGAATATCGTTACATTGCTTGAATTAAAGCAAAAAGTATAAAAATAATGGTTTCAGTGAACATATTTGAAAATAGTGAAGAAATACTCATAGTATGCTTCTTTGGCCGTGAAACGTCGATTTTGAAAATGTTATTAAAAATCGAGGTAAATTTTTAATTATTGTTCAATCAAGATGAAATCACTTTCAAAGAGTGTTTTATAGGAAATTAAGCTGAATTCGGTCAAACATTTCTCCAAAAAAATGCATTCAAAAGTGTACCGAAAAAATCGCATGTTTTTTTTCTTCAAGATACAATATCCGTGACAACGATTTCTTATTGAAAATTGAATTTTAACAGTTTTTTGAATGAATATCGTTACATTGCTTGAATTAAAGCAAAAAGTATAAAAATAATGGTTTCAGTGGTTATATTTGAAAACAGTGAACAAATACTCAAAATGTTTTTCTTAGGCCGAGTTACGTCGATTTTGAAAATGTTATTAAAAATCGAGGTACATTTTTAATTATTGTTCAATCAAGATGAAATCACTTTCAAAGAGTGTTTTATAGGGAATTAAGCTGAATTCGGTCAAACATTTCTCCAAAAAAATGCATTCAAAAGTGTACCGAAAAAATCGCATGTTTTTTTTCTTCAAGATACAATATCCGTGACAACGATTTCTTATTGAAAGTTGAATTTTAACAGTTTTTTGAATGAATATCGTTACATTGCTTGAATTAAAGCAAAAAGTATAAAAATAATGGTTTCAGTGAACATATTTGAAAATAGTGAAGAAATACTCAAAGTATGCTTCTTTGGCCGTGAAACGTCGATTTTGAAAATGTTATTAAAAATCGAGGTAAATTTTTAATTATTGTTCAATCAAGATGAAATCACTTTCAAAGAGTGTTTTATAGGAAATTAAGCTGAATTCGGTCAAACATTTCTCCAAAAAAATGCATTCAAAAGTGTACCGAAAAAATCGCATGTTTTTTTTCTTCAAGATACAATATCCGTGACAACGATTTCTTATTGAAAATTGAATTTTAACAGTTTTTTGAATGAATATCGTTACATTGCTTGAATTAAAGCAAAAAGTATAAAAATAATGGTTTCAGTGAACATATTTGAAAATAGTGAAGAAATACTCAAAGTATGCTTCTTTGGCCGTGAAACGTCGATTTTGAAAATGTTATTAAAAATCGAGGTAAATTTTTAATTATTGTTCAATCGAGATGAAATCACTTTCAAAGAGTGTTTTATAGGGAATTAAGCTGAATTCGGTCAAACATTTCTCCAAAAAAATGCATTCAAAAGTGTACCGAAAAAATCGCATGTTTTTTTTCTTCAAGATACAATATCCGTGACAACGATTTCTTATTGAAAATTGAATTTTAACAGTTTTTTGAATGAATATCGTTACATTTGCTTGAATTAAAGCAAAAAGTATAAAAATAATGGTTTCAGTGGTTATATTTGAAAATAGTGAAGAAATACTCAAAATATGCTTCTTTGGCCGTGAAACGTCGATTTTGAAAATGTTATTAAAAATCGAGGTACATTTTTATTTATTGTTCAATCGAGATGAAATCACTTTTAATGAGTGTTTTATAGGGAATTAAGCTGAATTCGGTCAAAAATTTCTCCTGAAAAAAATGCATTCAAAAAAGTACCGAAAAAAACGCATGTTTTTCTTCTTCAAGATACAAAATCCGTGACAACGATTTCTTATTGAAAAATTTAATTTTAACAGTTTTTTTATTGAATATCGTTACATTTGCTTGAATTAAAGCAAAAAGTATAAATATAATGCTTTCAGTGAACATATTACAAAATAGTGAAGAAATACTCAAAGTATGCTTCTTTGGCCGTGAAACGTCGATTTTGAAAATGTTATTAAAAATCGAGGTAAATTTTTAATTATTGTTCAATCGAGATGAAATCACTTTCAATGAGTGTTTTATAGGCAATTAAGCTGAATTCAGTCAAACATTTCTCCAGAAAAAAATGCATTCAAAAAAGTACCGAAAAAATCGCATGTTTTTTATCTTCAAGATACAAAATCCGTGACAACGATTTCTTATTTAAAAATGAATTTTAACAGTTTGTTGAATGAATATCGTTACATTTGCTTGCTTTAAAGCAAAAAGTATAAAAATAATGGTTTCAGTGGTTATTTTTGAAAATAGTGAAGAAATACTCAAAATATGCTTCTTTGGCCGTGAAACGTCGATTTTGAAAATGTTATTAAAAATCGAGGTACATTTTTATTTATTGTTCAATCTAGATGAAATCACTTTTAATGAGTGTTTTATAGGGAATTAAGCTGAATTCGGTCAAAAATTTCTCCTGAAAAAAATGCATTCAAAAAAGTACCGAAAAAATCGCATGTTTTTCTTCTTCAAGATACAAAATCCGTGACAACGATTTCTTATTGAAAAATTTAATTTTAACAGTTTTTTGATTGAATATCGTTACATTTGCTTGAATTAAAGCAAAAAGTATAAAAATAATGGTTTCAGTGAACATATTTGAAAATAGTGAAGAAATACTCAAAATATGCTTCTTTGGCCGTGAAACGTCGATTTTGAAAATGTTATTAAAAATCGAGGTACATTTTTGTTTATTGTTCAATCGAGATGAAATCACTTTTAATGAGTGTTTTATAGGGAATTAAGCTGAATTCGGTCAAACATTTCTCCAGAAAAAAATGCATTCAAAAGTGTACCGAAAAAATCGCATGTTTTTTTTCTTCAAGATACAAAATCCGTGACAACGATTTCTTATTGAAAATTGAATTTTAACAGTTTGTTGAATGAATATCGTTACATTTGCTTGAATTAACGCAAAAATTACAAAAATAATGGTTTCAGTGGTTATATTTGAAAACAGTGAACAAATACTCAAAATGTTTTTCTTAGGCCGAGTTACGTCGATTTTGAAAATGTTATTAAAAATCGAGGTACATTTTTAATTATTGTTCAATCAAGATGAAATCACTTTCAAAGAGTGTTTTATAGGGAATTAAGCTGAATTCGGTCAAACATTTCTCCAAAAAAATGCATTCAAAAGTGTACCGAAAAAATCGCAGGTTTTTCTTCTTCAAGACACAAAATCCGTGACAACGATTTCTTATTGAAAAATTGAATTTTAACAGTTTTTTGAATGAATATCGTTACATTTGCTTGAATTAAAGCAAAAAGTATAAAAATAATGGTTTCAGTGGTTATTTTTGAAAATAGTGAAGAAATACTCAAAATATGCTTCTTTGGCCGTGAAACGTCGATTTTGAAAATGTTATTAAAATTCGAGGTAAATTTTTAATTATTGTTCAATCGAGATGAAATCACTTTCAATGAGTGTTTTATAGGGAATTAAGCTGAATTCGGTCAAAAATCTCTCCAGAAAAAAATTCATTCAAAAAAGTACCGAAAAAATCGCATGTTTTTTTTCTTCAAGATACAAAATCCGTGACAACGATTTCTTATTGAAAATTGAATTTTAACAGTTTGTTGAATGAATATCGTTACATTTGCTTGAATTAACGCAAAAATTACAAAAATAATGGTTTCAGTGGTTATATTTGAAAACAGAGAACAAATACTCAAAATGTTTTTCTTAGGCCGAGTTACGTCGATTTTGAAAATGTTATTAAAAATCGAGGTACATTTTTATTTATTGTTCAATCGAGATGAAATCACTTTTAATGAGTGTTTTATAGGGAATTAAGCTGAATTCGGTCAAAAATTTCTCCAGAAAAAAATTCATTCAAAAAAGTACCGAAAAAATCGCAGGTTTTTCTTCTTCAAGACACAAAATCCGTGACAACGATTTCTTATTGAAAATTGAATTTTAACAGTTTTTTGAATGAATATCGTTACATTGCTTGAATTAAAGCAAAAAGTATAAAAATAATGGTTTCAGTGAACATATTTGAAAATAGTGAAGAAATACTCAAAGTATGCTTCTTTGGCCGTGAAACGTCGATTTTGAAAATGTTATTAAAAATCGAGGTAAATTTTTAATTATTGTTCAATCAAGATGAAATCACTTTCAAAGAGTGTTTTATAGGGAATTAAGCTGAATTCGGTCAAACATTTCTCCAAAAAAATGCATTCAAAAGTGTACCGAAAAAATCGCATGTTTTTTTTCTTCAAGATACATTATCCGTGACAACGATTTCTTATTGAAAATTGAATTTTAACAGTTTTTTGAATGAATATCGTTACATTTGCTTGAATTAAAGCAAAAAGTATAAAAATAATGGTTTCAGTGGTTATATTTGAAAACAGAGAACAAATACTCAAAATGTTTTTCTTAGGCCGAGTTACGTCGATTTTGAAAATGTTATTAAAAATCGAGGTACATTTTTATTTATTGTTCAATCGAGATGAAATCACTTTTAATGAGTGTTTTATAGGGAATTAAGCTGAATTCGGTCAAAAATTTCTCCAGAAAAAAATTCATTCAAAAAAGTACCGAAAAAATCGCAGGTTTTTCTTCTTCAAGACACAAAATCCGTGAATACGATTTCTTATTGAAAATTGAATTTTAACAGTTTTTTGAATGAATATCGTTACATTGCTTGAATTAAAGCAAAAAGTATAAAAATAATTTTTTCAATGAATATATTTGAAAATAGTGAAGAAATACTCAAAGTATGCTTCTTTGGCCGTGAAACGTCGATTTTGAAAATGTTATTAAAATTCGAGGTAAATTTTTAATTATTGTTCAATCGAGATGAAATCACTTTTAATGAGTGTTTTATAGGGAATTAAGCTGAATTCGGTCAAAAATTTCTCCTGAAAAAAATGCATTCAAAAAAGTACCGAAAAAATCGCATGTTTTTCTTCTTCAAGATACAAAATCCGTGACAACGATTTCTTATTGAAAATTGAATTTTAACAGTTTGTTGAATGAATATCGTTACATTTGCTTGAATTAACGCAAAAATTACAAAAATAATGGTTTCAGTGGTTATATTTGAAAACAGTGAACAAATACTCAAAATGTTTTTCTTAGGCCGAGTTACGTCGATTTTGAAAATGTTATTAAAAATCGAGGTACATTTTTAATTATTGGTCAATCGAGATGAAATCACTTTTAATGAGTGTTTTATAGGGAATTAAGCTGAATTCGGTCAAAAATTTCTCCAGAAAAAAATTCATTCAAAAAAGTACCGAAAAAAATCGCATGTTTTTCTTCTTCAAGATACAAAATCCGTGACAACGATTTCTTATTGAAAATTGAATTTTAACAGTTTTTTGAATGAATATCGTTATATTTGCTTGAATTAAAGCAAAAAGTATAAAAATAATGGTTTCAGTGGTTATTTTTGAAAATAGTGAAGAAATACTCAAAATATGCTTCTTTGGCCGTGAAACGTCGATTTTGAAAATGTTATTAAAATTCGAGGTAAATTTTTAATTATTGTTCAATCGAGATGAAATCACTTTCAATGAGTGTTTTATAGGGAATTAAGCTGAATTCGGTCAAAAATTTCTCCAGAAAAAAATTCATTCAAAAAAGTACCGAAAAAATCGCATGTTTTTTTTCTTCAAGATACAAAATCCGTGACAACGATTTCTTATTGAAAATTGAATTTTAACAGTTTGTTGAATGAATATCGTTACATTTGCTTGAATTAACGCAAAAATTACAAAAATAATGGTTTCAGTGGTTATATTTGAAAACAGAGAACAAATACTCAAAATGTTTTTCTTAGGCCGAGTTACGTCGATTTTGAAAATGTTATTAAAAATCGAGGTACATTTTTATTTATTGTTCAATCGAGATGAAATCACTTTTAATGAGTGTTTTATAGGGAATTAAGCTGAATTCGGTCAAAAATTTCTCCAGAAAAAAATTCATTCAAAAAAGTACCGAAAAAATCGCAGGTTTTTCTTCTTCAAGACACAAAATCCGTGAATACGATTTCTTATTGAAAATTGAATTTTAACAGTTTTTTGAATGAATATCGTTACATTGCTTGAATTAAAGCAAAAAGTATAAAAATAATTTTTTCAATGAATATATTTGAAAATAGTGAAGAAATACTCAAAGTATGCTTCTTTGGCCGTGAAACGTCGATTTTGAAAATGTTATTAAAATTCGAGGTAAATTTTTAATTATTGTTCAATCGAGATGAAATCACTTTCAATGAGTGTTTTATAGGGAATTAAGCTGAATTCGGTCAAAAATTTCTCCAGAAAAAAATTCATTCAAAAAAGTACCGAAAAAATCGCAGGTTTTTCTTCTTCAAGACACAAAATCCGTGACAACGATTTCTTATTGAAAATTGAATTTTAACAGTTTTTTGAATGAATATCGTTACATTGCTTGAATTAAAGCAAAAAGTATAAAAATAATGGTTTCAGTGAACATATTTGAAAATAGTGAAGAAATACTCAAAGTATGCTTCTTTGGCCGTGAAACGTCGATTTTGAAAATGTTATTAAAAATCGAGGTAAATTTTTAATTATTGTTCAATCAAGATGAAATCACTTTCAAAGAGTGTTTTATAGAGAATTAAGCTGAATTCGGTCAAACATTTCTCCAAAAAAATGCATTCAAAAGTGTACCGAAAAAATCGCATGTTTTTTTTCTTCAAGATACAATATCCGTGACAACGATTTCTTATTGAAAATTGAATTTTAACAGTTTTTTGAATGAATATCGTTACATTGCTTGAATTAAAGCAAAAAGTATAAAAATAATGGTTTCAGTGAACATATTTGAAAATAGTGAAGAAATACTCAAAGTATGCTTCTTTGGCCGTGAAACGTCGATTTTGAAAATGTTATTAAAAATCGAGGTAAATTTTTAATTATTGTTCAATCAAGATGAAATCACTTTCAAAGAGTGTTTTATAGGGAATTAAGCTGAATTCGGTCAAACATTTCTCCAAAAAAATGCATTCAAAAGTGTACCGAAAAAATCGCATGTTTTTTTTCTTCAAGATACATTATCCGTGACAACGATTTCTTATTGAAAATTGAATTTTAACAGTTTTTTGAATGAATATCGTTACATTTGCTTGAATTAAAGCAAAAAGTATAAAAATAATGGTTTCAGTGGTTATATTTGAAAACAGAGAACAAATACTCAAAATGTTTTTCTTAGGCCGAGTTACGTCGATTTTGAAAATGTTATTAAAAATCGAGGTACATTTTTATTTATTGTTCAATCGAGATGAAATCACTTTTAATGAGTGTTTTATAGGGAATTAAGCTGAATTCGGTCAAAAATTTCTCCAGAAAAAAAATCATTCAAAAAAGTACCGAAAAAATCGCAGGTTTTTCTTCTTCAAGACACAAAATCCGTGAATACGATTTCTTATTGAAAATTGAATTTTAACAGTTTTTTGAATGAATATCGTTACATTGCTTGAATTAAAGCAAAAAGTATAAAAATAATTTTTTCAATGAATATATTTGAAAATAGTGAAGAAATACTCAAAGTATGCTTCTTTGGCCGTGAAACGTCGATTTTGAAAATGTTATTAAAATTCGAGGTAAATTTTTAATTATTGTTCAATCGAGATGAAATCACTTTCAATGAGTGTTTTATAGGGAATTAAGCTGAATTCGGTCAAAAATTTCTCCAGAAAAAAATTCATTCAAAAAAGTACCGAAAAAATCGCAGGTTTTTCTTCTTCAAGACACAAAATCCGTGACAACGATTTCTTATTGAAAATTGAATTTTAACAGTTTTTTGAATGAATATCGTTACATTGCTTGAATTAAAGCAAAAAGTATAAAAATAATGGTTTCAGTGAACATATTTGAAAATAGTGAAGAAATACTCAAAGTATGCTTCTTTGGCCGTGAAACGTCGATTTTGAAAATGTTATTAAAAATCGAGGTAAATTTTTAATTATTGGTCAATCGAGATGAAATCACTTTTAATGAGTGTTTTATAGGGAATTAAGCTGAATTCGGTCAAAAATTTCTCCAGAAAAAAATTCATTCAAAAAAGTACCGAAAAAAATCGCATGTTTTTCTTCTTCAAGATACAAAATCCGTGACAACGATTTCTTATTGAAAATTGAATTTTAACAGTTTTTTGAATGAATATCGTTACATTTGCTTGAATTAAAGCAAAAAGTATAAAAATAATGGTTTCAGTGGTTATTTTTGAAAATAGTGAAGAAATACTCAAAATATGCTTCTTTGGCCGTGAAACGTCGATTTTGAAAATGTTATTAAAAATCGAGGTAAATTTTTAATTATTGTTCAATCAAGATGAAATCACTTTCAAAGAGTGTTTTATAGGGAATTAAGCTGAATTCGGTCAAACATTTCTCCAAAAAAATGCATTCAAAAGTGTACCGAAAAAATCGCATGTTTTTTTTCTTCAAGATACATTATCCGTGACAACGATTTCTTATTGAAAATTGAATTTTACAGTTTTTTGAATGAATATCGTTACATTTGCTTGAATTAAAGCAAAAAGTATAAAAATAATGGTTTCAGTGGTTATATTTGAAAATAGTGAAGAAATACTCAAAATATGCTTCTTTGGCCGTGAAACGTCGATTTTGAAAATGTTATTTAAAATCGAGGTACATTTTTATTTATTGTTCAATCGAGATGAAATCACTTTTAATGAGTGTTTTATAGGGAATTAAGCTGAATTCGGTCAAAAATTTCTCCTGAAAAAAATGCATTCAAAAAAGTACCGAAAAAATCGCATGTTTTTCTTCTTCAAGATACAAAATCCGTGACAACGATTTCTTATTGAAAAATTTAATTTTAACAGTTTTTTGATTGAATATCGTTACATTTGCTTGAATTAAAGCAAAAAGTATAAATATAATGCTTTCAGTGAACATATTTGAAAATAGTGAAGAAATACTCAAAGTATGCTTCTTTGGCCGTGAAACGTCGATTTTGAAAATGTTATTAAAAATCGAGGTAAATTTTTAATTATTGTTCAATCGAGATGAAATCACTTTCAATGAGTGTTTTATAGGGAATTAAGCTGAATTCGGTCAAAAATTTCTCCTGAAAAAAATGCATTCAAAAAAGTACCGAAAAAATCGCATGTTTTTCTTCTTCAAGATACAAAATCCGTGACAACGATTTCTTATTGAAAAATTTAATTTTAACAGTTTTTTGATTGAATATCGTTACATTTGCTTGAATTAAAGCAAAAAGTATAAAAATAATGGTTTCAGTGAACATATTTGAAAATAGTGAAGAAATACTCAAAATATGCTTCTTTGGCCGTGAAACGTCGATTTTGAAAATGTTATTAAAAATCGAGGTACATTTTTGTTTATTGTTCAATCGAGATGAAATCACTTTTAATGAGTGTTTTATAGGGAATTAAGCTGAATTCGGTCAAACATTTCTCCAGAAAAAAATGCATTCAAAAGTGTACCGAAAAAGTCGCATGTTTTTTTTCTTCAAGATACAAAATCCTTGACAACGATTTCTTATTGAAAATTGAATTTTAACAGTTTTTTGAATGAATATCGTTACATTTGCTTGAATTAACGCAAAAATTACAAAAATAATGGTTTCAGTGGTTATATTTGAAAACAGTGAACAAATACTCAAAATGTTTTTCTTAGGCCGAGTTACGTCGATTTTGAAAATGTTATTAAAAATCGAGGTACATTTTTAATTATTTTTCAATCAAGATGAAATCACTTTCAAAGAGTGTTTTATAGGGAATTAAGCTGAATTCGGTCAAACATTTCTCCAAAAAAATGCATTCAAAAGTGTACCGAAAAAATCGCATGTTTTTTTTCTTCAAGATACAATATCCGTGACAACGATTTCTTATTGAAAATTGAATTTTAACAGTTTTTTGAATGAATATCGTTACATTGCTTGAATTAAAGCAAAAAGTATAAAAATAATGGTTTCAGTGAACATATTTGAAAATAGTGAAGAAATACTCAAAGTATGCTTCTTTGGCCGTGAAACGTCGATTTTGAAAATGTTATTAAAAATCGAGGTAAATTTTTAATTATTGTTCAATCAAGATGAAATCACTTTCAAAGAGTGTTTTATAGGGAATTAAGCTGAATTCGGTCAAACATTTCTCCAAAAAAATGCATTCAAAAGTGTACCGAAAAAATCGCATGTTTTTTTTCTTCAAGATACAATATCCGTGACAACGATTTCTTATTGAAAATTGAATTTTAACAGTTTTTTGAATGAATATCGTTACATTGCTTGAATTAAAGCAAAAAGTATAAAAATAATGGTTTCAGTGAACATATTTGAAAATAGTGAAGAAATACTCAAAATATGCTTCTTTGGCCGTGAAACGTCGATTTTGAAAATGTTATTAAAAATCGAGGTACATTTTTGTTTATTGTTCAATCGAGATGAAATCACTTTTAATGAGTGTTTTATAGGGAATTAAGCTGAATTCGGTCAAACATTTCTCCAGAAAAAAATGCATTCAAAATTGTACCGAAAAAATCGCATGTTTTTTTTCTTCAAGATACAAAATCCGTGACAACGATTTCTTATTGAAAATTGAATTTTAACAGTTTTTTGAATGAATATCGTTACATTTGCTTGAATTAACGCAAAAATTACAAAAATAATGGTTTCAGTGGTTATATTTGAAAACAGTGAACAAATACTCAAAATGTTTTTCTTAGGCCGAGTTACGTCGATTTTGAAAATGTTATTAAAAATCGAGGTACATTTTTAATTATTGTTCAATCAAGATGAAATCACTTTCAAAGAGTGTTTTATAGGGAATTAAGCTGAATTCGGTCAAACATTTCTCCAAAAAAATGCATTCAAAAGTGTACCGAAAAAATCGCATGTTTTTTTTCTTCAAGATACAATATCCGTGACAACGATTTCTTATTGAAAATTGAATTTTAACAGTTTTTTGAATGAATATCGTTACATTGCTTGAATTAAAGCAAAAAGTATAAAAATAATGGTTTCAGTGAACATATTTGAAAATAGTGAAGAAATACTCAAAGTATGCTTCTTTGGCCGTGAAACGTCGATTTTGAAAATGTTATTAAAAATCGAGGTAAATTTTTAATTATTGGTCAATCGAGATGAAATCACTTTTAATGAGTGTTTTATAGGGAATTAAGCTGAATTCGGTCAAAAATTTCTCCAGAAATAAATTCATTCAAAAAAGTACCGAAAAAAATCGCATGTTTTTCTTCTTCAAGATACAAAATCCGTGACAACGATTTCTTATTGAAAATTGAATTTTAACAGTTTTTTGAATGAATATCGTTACATTTGCTTGAATTAAAGCAAAAAGTATAAAAATAATGGTTTCAGTGGTTATTTTTGAAAATAGTGAAGAAATACTCAAAATATGCTTCTTTGGCCGTGAAACGTCGATTTTGAAAATGTTATTAAAAATCGAGGTAAATTTTTAATTATTGTTCAATCAAGATGAAATCACTTTCAAAGAGTGTTTTATAGGGAATTAAGCTGAATTCGGTCAAACATTTCTCCAAAAAAATGCATTCAAAAGTGTACCGAAAAAATCGCATGTTTTTTTTCTTCAAGATACATTATCCGTGACAACGATTTCTTATTGAAAATTGAATTTTAACAGTTTTTTGAATGAATATCGTTACATTTGCTTGAATTAAAGCAAAAAGTATAAAAATAATGGTTTCAGTGGTTATATTTGAAAATAGTGAAGAAATACTCAAAATATGCTTCTTTGGCCGTGAAACGTCGATTTTGAAAATGTTATTAAAAATCGAGGTACATTTTTATTTATTGTTCAATCGAGATGAAATCACTTTTAATGAGTGTTTTATAGGGAATTAAGCTGAATTCGGTCAAAAATTTCTCCTGAAAAAAATGCATTCAAAAAAGTACCGAAAAAATCGCATGTTTTTCTTCTTCAAGATACAAAATCCGTGACAACGATTTCTTATTGAAAAATTTAATTTTAACAGTTTTTTGATTGAATATCGTTACATTTGCTTGAATTAAAGCAAAAAGTATAAATATAATGCTTTCAGTGAACATATTTGAAAATAGTGAAGAAATACTCAAAGTATGCTTCTTTGGCCGTGAAACGTCGATTTTGAAAATGTTATTTAAAATCGAGGTAAATTTTTAATTATTGTTCAATCGAGATGAAATCACTTTCAATGAGTGTTTTATAGGCAATTAAGCTGAATTCAGTCAAACATTTCTCCAGAAAAAAATGCATTCAAAAAAGTACCGAAAAAATCGCATGTTTTTTATCTTCAAGATACAAAATCCGTGACAACGATTTCTTATTTAAAAATGAATTTTAACAGTTTGTTGAATGAATATCGTTACATTTGCTTGCTTTAAAGCAAAAAGTATAAAAATAATGGTTTCAGTGGTTATTTTTGAAAATAGTGAAGAAATACTCAAAATATGCTTCTTTGGCCGTGAAACGTCGATTTTGAAAATGTTATTAAAAATCGAGGTACATTTTTATTTATTGTTCAATCGAGATGAAATCACTTTTAATGAGTGTTTTATAGGGAATTAAGCTGAATTCGGTCAAAAATTTCTCCTGAAAAAAATGCATTCAAAAAAGTACCGAAAAAATCGCATGTTTTTCTTCTTCAAGATACAAAATCCGTGACAACGATTTCTTATTGAAAAATTTAATTTTAACAGTTTTTTGATTGAATATCGTTACATTTGCTTGAATTAAAGCAAAAAGTATAAAAATAATGGTTTCAGTGAACATATTTGAAAATAGTGAAGAAATACTCAAAATATGCTTCTTTGGCCGTGAAACGTCGATTTTGAAAATGTTATTAAAAATCGAGGTACATTTTTGTTTATTGTTCAATCGAGATGAAATCACTTTTAATGAGTGTTTTATAGGGAATTAAGCTGAATTCGGTCAAACATTTCTCCAGAAAAAAATGCATTCAAAAGTGTACCGAAAAAATCGCATGTTTTTTTTCTTCAAGATACAAAATCCGTGACAACGATTTCTTATTGAAAATTGAATTTTAACAGTTTTTTGAATGAATATCGTTACATTTGCTTGAATTAACGCAAAAATTACAAAAATAATGGTTTCAGTGGTTATATTTGAAAACAGTGAACAAATACTCAAAATGTTTTTCTTAGGCCGAGTTACGTCGATTTTGAAAATGTTATTAAAAATCGAGGTACATTTTTAATTATTGTTCAATCAAGATGAAATCACTTTCAAAGAGTGTTTTATAGGAAATTAAGCTGAATTCGGTCAAACATTTCTCTAAAAAAATGCATTCAAAAGTGTACCGAAAAAATCGCATGTTTTTTTTCTTCAAGATACAATATCCGTGACAACGATTTCTTATTGAAAATTGAATTTTAACAGTTTTTTGAATGAATATCGTTACATTGCTTGAATTAAAGCAAAAAGTATAAAAATAATGGTTTCAGTGAACATATTTGAAAATAGTGAAGAAATACTCAAAGTATGCTTCTTTGGCCGTGAAACGTCGATTTTGAAAATGTTATTAAAAATCGAGGTAAATTTTTAATTATTGTTCAATCAAGATGAAATCACTTTCAAAGAGTGTTTTATAGGGAATTAAGCTGAATTCGGTCAAACATTTCTCCAAAAAAATGCATTCAAAAGTGTACCGAAAAAATCGCATGTTTTTTTTCTTCAAGATACAATATCCGTGACAACGATTTCTTATTGAAAATTGAATTTTAACAGTTTTTTGAATGAATATCGTTACATTGCTTGAATTAAAGCAAAAAGTATAAAAATAATGGTTTCAGTGAACATATTTGAAAATAGTGAAGAAATACTCAAAATATGCTTCTTTGGCCGTGAAACGTCGATTTTGAAAATGTTATTAAAAATCGAGGTACATTTTTGTTTATTGTTCAATCGAGATGAAATCACTTTTAATGAGTGTTTTATAGGGAATTAAGCTGAATTCGGTCAAACATTTCTCCAGAAAAAAATGCATTCAAAAGTGTACCGAAAAAATCGCATGTTTTTTTTCTTCAAGATACAAAATCCGTGACAACGATTTCTTATTGAAAATTGAATTTTAACAGTTTTTTGAATGAATATCGTTACATTTGCTTGAATTAACGCAAAAATTACAAAAATAATGGTTTCAGTGGTTATATTTGAAAACAGTGAACAAATACTCAAAATGTTTTTCTTAGGCCGAGTTACGTCGATTTTGAAAATGTTATTAAAAATCGAGGTACATTTTTAATTATTGTTCAATCAAGATGAAATCACTTTCAAAGAGTGTTTTATAGGGAATTAAGCTGAATTCAGTCAAACATTTCTCCAAAAAAATGCATTCAAAAGTGTACCGAAAAAATCGCATGTTTTTTTTCTTCAAGATACATTATCCGTGACAACGATTTCTTATTGAAAATTGAATTTTAACAGTTTTTTGAATGAATATCGTTACATTGCTTGAATTAAAGCAAAAAGTATAAAAATAATGGTTTCAGTGAACATATTTGAAAATAGTGAAGAAATACTCAAAGTATGCTTCTTTGGCCGTGAAACGTCGATTTTGAAAATGTTATTAAAAATCGAGGTAAATTTTTAATTATTGTTCAATCAAGATGAAATCACTTTCAAAGAGTGTTTTTTAGGGAATTAAGCTGAATTCGGTCAAACATTTCTCCAAAAAAATGCATTCAAAAGTGTACCGAAAAAATCGCATGTTTTTTTTCTTCAAGATACAAAATCCGTGACAACGATTTCTTATTGAAAATTGAATTTTAACAGTTTTTTGAATGAATATCGTTACATTTGCTTGAATTAACGCAAAAATTACAAAAATAATGGTTTCAGTGGTTATATTTGAAAACAGTGAACAAATACTCAAAATGTTTTTCTTAGGCCGAGTTACGTCGATTTTGAAAATGTTATTAAAAATCGAGGTACATTTTTAATTATTGTTCAATCAAGATGAAATCACTTTCAAAGAGTGTTTTATAGGGAATTAAGCTGAATTCGGTCAAACATTTCTCCAAAAAAATGCATTCAAAAGTGTACCGAAAAAATCGCATGTTTTTTTTCTTCAAGATACAATATCCGTGACAACGATTTCTTATTGAAAATTGAATTTTAACAGTTTTTTGAATGAATATCGTTACATTGCTTGAATTAAAGCAAAAAGTATAAAAATAATGGTTTCAGTGAACATATTTGAAAATAGTGAAGAAATACTCAAAGTATGCTTCTTTGGCCGTGAAACGTCGATTTTGAAAATGTTATTAAAAATCGAGGTAAATTTTTAATTATTGTTCAATCAAGATGAAATCACTTTCAAAGAGTGTTTTATAGGGAATTAAGCTGAATTCGGTCAAACATTTCTCCAAAAAAATGCATTCAAAAGTGTACCGAAAAAATCGCATGTTTTTTTTCTTCAAGATACAATATCCGTGACAACGATTTCTTATTGAAAATTGAATTTTAACAGTTTTTTGAATGAATATCGTTACATTGCTTGAATTAAAGCAAAAAGTATAAAAATAATGGTTTCAGTGGTTATATTTGAAAACAGTGAACAAATACTCAAAATGTTTTTCTTAGGCCGAGTTACGTCGATTTTGAAAATGTTATTAAAAATCGAGGTACATTTTTAATTATTGTTCAATCAAGATGAAATCACTTTCAAAGAGTGTTTTATAGGGAATTAAGCTGAATTCGGTCAAACATTTCTCCAAAAAAATGCATTCAAAAGTGTACCGAAAAAATCGCATGTTTTTTTTCTTCAAGATACAATATCCGTGACAACGATTTCTTATTGAAAATTGAATTTTAACAGTTTTTTGAATGAATATCGTTACATTGCTTGAATTAAAGCAAAAAGTATAAAAATAATGGTTTCAGTGAACATATTTGAAAATAGTGAAGAAATACTCAAAGTATGCTTCTTTGGCCGTGAAACGTCGATTTTGAAAATGTTATTAAAAATCGAGGTAAATTTTTAATTATTGTTCAATCAAGATGAAATCACTTTCAAAGAGTGTTTTATAGGGAATTAAGCTGAATTCGGTCAAACATTTCTCCAAAAAAATGCATTCAAAAGTGTACCGAAAAAATCGCATGTTTTGTTTCTTCAAGATACAATATCCGTGACAACGATTTCTTATTGAAAATGGAATTTTAACAGTTTTTTGAATGAATATCGTTACATTTGCTTGCTTTAAAGCAAAAAGTATAAAAATAATGGTTTCAGTGGTTATTTTTGAAAATAGTGAAGAAATACTCAAAATATGCTTCTTTGGCCGTGAAACGTCGATTTTGAAAATGTTATTAAAAATCGAGGTACATTTTTATTTATTGTTCAATCGAGATGAAATCACTTTTAATGAGTGTTTTATAGGGAATTAAGCTGAATTCGGTCAAAAATTTCTCCTGAAAAAAATGCATTCAAAAAAGTACCGAAAAAATCGCATGTTTTTCTTCTTCAAGATACAAAATCCGTGACAACGATTTCTTATTGAAAAATTTAATTTTAACAGTTTTTTGATTGAATATCGTTACATTTGCTTGAATTAAAGCAAAAAGTATAAAAATAATGGTTTCAGTGAACATATTTGAAAATAGTGAAGAAATACTCAAAATATGCTTCTTTGGCCGTGAAACGTCGATTTTGAAAATGTTATTAAAAATCGAGGTACATTTTTGTTTATTGTTCAATCGAGATGAAATCACTTTTAATGAGTGTTTTATAGGGAATTAAGCTGAATTCGGTCAAACATTTCTCCAGAAAAAAATGCATTCAAAAGTGTACCGAAAAAATCGCATGTTTTTTTTCTTCAAGATACAAAATCCGTGACAACGATTTCTTATTGAAAATTGAATTTTAACAGTTTTTTGAATGAATATCGTTACATTTGCTTGAATTAACGCAAAAATTACAAAAATAATGGTTTCAGTGGTTATATTTGAAAACAGTGAACAAATACTCAAAATGTTTTTCTTAGGCCGAGTTACGTCGATTTTGAAAATGTTATTAAAAATCGAGGTACATTTTTAATTATTGTTCAATCAAGATGAAATCACTTTCAAAGAGTGTTTTATAGGAAATTAAGCTGAATTCGGTCAAACATTTCTCTAAAAAAATGCATTCAAAAGTGTACCGAAAAAATCGCATGTTTTTTTTCTTCAAGATACAATATCCGTGACAACGATTTCTTATTGAAAATTGAATTTTAACAGTTTTTTGAATGAATATCGTTACATTGCTTGAATTAAAGCAAAAAGTATAAAAATAATGGTTTCAGTGAACATATTTGAAAATAGTGAAGAAATACTCAAAGTATGCTTCTTTGGCCGTGAAACGTCGATTTTGAAAATGTTATTAAAAATCGAGGTAAATTTTTAATTATTGTTCAATCAAGATGAAATCACTTTCAAAGAGTGTTTTATAGGGAATTAAGCTGAATTCGGTCAAACATTTCTCCAAAAAAATGCATTCAAAAGTGTACCGAAAAAATCGCATGTTTTTTTTCTTCAAGATACAATATCCGTGACAACGATTTCTTATTGAAAATTGAATTTTAACAGTTTTTTGAATGAATATCGTTACATTGCTTGAATTAAAGCAAAAAGTATAAAAATAATGGTTTCAGTGAACATATTTGAAAATAGTGAAGAAATACTCAAAATATGCTTCTTTGGCCGTGAAACGTCGATTTTGAAAATGTTATTAAAAATCGAGGTACATTTTTGTTTATTGTTCAATCGAGATGAAATCACTTTTAATGAGTGTTTTATAGGGAATTAAGCTGAATTCGGTCAAACATTTCTCCAGAAAAAAATGCATTCAAAAGTGTACCGAAAAAATCGCATGTTTTTTTTCTTCAAGATACAAAATCCGTGACAACGATTTCTTATTGAAAATTGAATTTTAACAGTTTTTTGAATGAATATCGTTACATTTGCTTGAATTAACGCAAAAATTACAAAAATAATGGTTTCAGTGGTTATATTTGAAAACAGTGAACAAATACTCAAAATGTTTTTCTTAGGCCGAGTTACGTCGATTTTGAAAATGTTATTAAAAATCGAGGTACATTTTTAATTATTGTTCAATCAAGATGAAATCACTTTCAAAGAGTGTTTTATAGGGAATTAAGCTGAATTCAGTCAAACATTTCTCCAAAAAAATGCATTCAAAAGTGTACCGAAAAAATCGCATGTTTTTTTTCTTCAAGATACATTATCCGTGACAACGATTTCTTATTGAAAATTGAATTTTAACAGTTTTTTGAATGAATATCGTTACATTGCTTGAATTAAAGCAAAAAGTATAAAAATAATGGTTTCAGTGAACATATTTGAAAATAGTGAAGAAATACTCAAAGTATGCTTCTTTGGCCGTGAAACGTCGATTTTGAAAATGTTATTAAAAATCGAGGTAAATTTTTAATTATTGTTCAATCAAGATGAAATCACTTTCAAAGAGTGTTTTTTAGGGAATTAAGCTGAATTCGGTCAAACATTTCTCCAAAAAAATGCATTCAAAAGTGTACCGAAAAAATCGCATGTTTTTTTTCTTCAAGATACAAAATCCGTGACAACGATTTCTTATTGAAAATTGAATTTTAACAGTTTTTTGAATGAATATCGTTACATTTGCTTGAATTAACGCAAAAATTACAAAAATAATGGTTTCAGTGGTTATATTTGAAAACAGTGAACAAATACTCAAAATGTTTTTCTTAGGCCGAGTTACGTCGATTTTGAAAATGTTATTAAAAATCGAGGTACATTTTTAATTATTGTTCAATCAAGATGAAATCACTTTCAAAGAGTGTTTTATAGGGAATTAAGCTGAATTCGGTCAAACATTTCTCCAAAAAAATGCATTCAAAAGTGTACCGAAAAAATCGCATGTTTTTTTTCTTCAAGATACAATATCCGTGACAACGATTTCTTATTGAAAATTGAATTTTAACAGTTTTTTGAATGAATATCGTTACATTGCTTGAATTAAAGCAAAAAGTATAAAAATAATGGTTTCAGTGAACATATTTGAAAATAGTGAAGAAATACTCAAAGTATGCTTCTTTGGCCGTGAAACGTCGATTTTGAAAATGTTATTAAAAATCGAGGTAAATTTTTAATTATTGTTCAATCAAGATGAAATCACTTTCAAAGAGTGTTTTATAGGGAATTAAGCTGAATTCGGTCAAACATTTCTCCAAAAAAATGCATTCAAAAGTGTACCGAAAAAATCGCATGTTTTTTTTCTTCAAGATACAATATCCGTGACAACGATTTCTTATTGAAAATTGAATTTTAACAGTTTTTTGAATGAATATCGTTACATTGCTTGAATTAAAGCAAAAAGTATAAAAATAATGGTTTCAGTGGTTATATTTGAAAACAGTGAACAAATACTCAAAATGTTTTTCTTAGGCCGAGTTACGTCGATTTTGAAAATGTTATTAAAAATCGAGGTACATTTTTAATTATTGTTCAATCAAGATGAAATCACTTTCAAAGAGTGTTTTATAGGGAATTAAGCTGAATTCGGTCAAACATTTCTCCAAAAAAATGCATTCAAAAGTGTACCGAAAAAATCGCATGTTTTTTTTCTTCAAGATACAATATCCGTGACAACGATTTCTTATTGAAAATTGAATTTTAACAGTTTTTTGAATGAATATCGTTACATTGCTTGAATTAAAGCAAAAAGTATAAAAATAATGGTTTCAGTGAACATATTTGAAAATAGTGAAGAAATACTCAAAGTATGCTTCTTTGGCCGTGAAACGTCGATTTTGAAAATGTTATTAAAAATCGAGGTAAATTTTTAATTATTGTTCAATCAAGATGAAATCACTTTCAAAGAGTGTTTTATAGGGAATTAAGCTGAATTCGGTCAAACATTTCTCCAAAAAAATGCATTCAAAAGTGTACCGAAAAAATCGCATGTTTTGTTTCTTCAAGATACAATATCCGTGACAACGATTTCTTATTGAAAATGGAATTTTAACAGTTTTTTGAATGAATATCGTTACATTTGCTTGAATTAAAGCAAAAAGTATAAAAATAATGGTTTCAGTGGTTATATTTGAAAATAGTGAAGAAATACTCAAAATATGCTTCTTTGGCCGTGAAACGTCGATTTTGAAAATGTTATTAAAAATCGAGGTACATTTTTATTTATTGTTCAATCGAGATGAAATCACTTTTAATGAGTGTTTTATAGGGAATTAAGCTGAATTCGGTCAAAAATTTCTCCAGAAAAAAATTCATTCAAAAAAGTACCGAAAAAATCGCAGGTTTTTCTTCTTCAAGACACAAAATCCGTGAATACGATTTCTTATTGAAAATTGAATTTTAACAGTTTTTTGAATGAATATCGTTACATTGCTTGAATTAAAGCAAAAAGTATAAAAATAATTTTTTCAATGAATATATTTGAAAATAGTGAAGAAATACTCAAAGTATGCTTCTTTGGCCGTGAAACGTCGATTTTGAAAATGTTTTTAAAATTCGAGGTAAATTTTTAATTATTGTTCAATCGAGATGAAATCACTTTCAATGAGTGTTTTATAGGGAATTAAGCTGAATTCGGTCAAAAATTTCTCCAGAAAAAAATTCATTCAAAAAAGTACCGAAAAAATCGCAGGTTTTTCTTCTTCAAGACACAAAATCCGTGACAACGATTTCTTATTGAAAATTGAATTTTAACAGTTTTTTGAATGAATATCGTTACATTGCTTGAATTAAAGCAAAAAGTATAAAAATAATGGTTTCAGTGAACATATTTGAAAATAGTGAAGAAATACTCAAAGTATGCTTCTTTGGCCGTGAAACGTCGATTTTGAAAATGTTATTAAAAATCGAGGTAAATTTTTAATTATTGTTCAATCAAGATGAAATCACTTTCAAAGAGTGTTTTATAGGGAATTAAGCTGAATTCGGTCAAACATTTCTCCAAAAAAATGCATTCAAAAGTGTACCGAAAAAATCGCATGTTTTTTTTCTTCAAGATACAATATCCGTGACAACGATTTCTTATTGAAAATTGAATTTTAACAGTTTTTTGAATGAATATCGTTACATTGCTTGAATTAAAGCAAAAAGTATAAAAATAATGGTTTCAGTGAACATATTTGAAAATAGTGAAGAAATACTCAAAGTATGCTTCTTTGGCCGTGAAACGTCGATTTTGAAAATGTTATTAAAAATCGAGGTAAATTTTTAATTATTGTTCAATCAAGATGAAATCACTTTCAAAGAGTGTTTTATAGGGAATTAAGCTGAATTCGGTCAAACATTTCTCCAAAAAAATGCATTCAAAAGTGTACCGAAAAAATCGCATGTTTTTTTTCTTCAAGATACAATATCCGTGACAACGATTTCTTATTGAAAATTGAATTTTAACAGTTTTTTGAATGAATATCGTTACATTGCTTGAATTAAAGCAAAAAGTATAAAAATAATGGTTTCAGTGAACATATTTGAAAATAGTGAAGAAATACTCAAAATATGCTTCTTTGGCCGTGAAACGTCGATTTTGAAAATGTTATTAAAAATCGAGGTACATTTTTGTTTATTGTTCAATCGAGATGAAATCACTTTTAATGAGTGTTTTATAGGGAATTAAGCTGAATTCGGTCAAACATTTCTCCAGAAAAAAATGCATTCAAAAGTGTACCGAAAAAATCGCATGTTTTTTTTCTTCAAGATACAAAATCCGTGACAACGATTTCTTATTGAAAATTGAATTTTAACAGTTTTTTGAATGAATATAGTTACATTTGCTTGAATTAACGCAAAAATTACAAAAATAATGGTTTCAGTGGTTATATTTGAAAACAGTGAACAAATACTCAAAATGTTTTTCTTAGGCCGAGTTACGTCGATTTTGAAAATGTTATTAAAAATCGAGGTACATTTTTAATTATTGTTCAATCAAGATGAAATCACTTTCAAAGAGTGTTTTATAGGGAATTAAGCTGAATTCGGTCAAACATTTCTCCAAAAAAATGCATTCAAAAGTGTACCGAAAAAATCGCATGTTTTTTTTCTTCAAGATACAATATCCGTGACAACGATTTCTTATTGAAAATTGAATTTTAACAGTTTTTTGAATGAATATCGTTACATTGCTTGAATTAAAGCAAAAAGTATAAAAATAATGGTTTCAGTGAACATATTTGAAAATAGTGAACAAATACTCAAAATGTTTTTCTTAGGCCGAGTTACGTCGATTTTGAAAATGTTATTAAAAATCGAGGTAAATTTTTAATTATTGTTCAATCAAGATGAAATCACTTTCAAAGAGTGTTTTATAGGGAATTAAGCTGAATTCGGTCAAACATTTCTCCAAAAAAATGCATTCAAAAGTGTACCGAAAAAATCGCATGTTTTTTTTCTTCAAGATACAATATCCGTGACAACGATTTCTTATTGAAAATTGAATTTTAACAGTTTTTTGAATGAATATCGTTACATTGCTTGAATTAAAGCAAAAAGTATAAAAATAATGGTTTCAGTGAACATATTTGAAAATAGTGAAGAAATACTCAAAATATGCTTCTTTGGCCGTGAAACGTCGATTTTGAAAATGTTATTAAAAATCGAGGTAAATTTTTGTTTATTGTTCAATCGAGATGAAATCACTTTTAATGAGTGTTTTATAGGGAATTAAGCTGAATTCGGTCAAACATTTCTCCAGAAAAAAATGCATTCAAAAGTGTACCGAAAAAATCGCATGTTTTTTTTCTTCAAGATACAAAATCCGTGACAACGATTTCTTATTGAAAATTGAATTTTAACAGTTTTTTGAATGAATATCGTTACATTGCTTGAATTAAAGCAAAAATTACAAAAATAATGGTTTCAGTGGTTATATTTGAAAACAGTGAACAAATACTCAAAATGTTTTTCTTAGGCCGAGTTACGTCGATTTTGAAAATGTTATTAAAAATCGAGGTACATTTTTAATTATTGTTCAATCAAGATGAAATCACTTTCAAAGAGTGTTTTATAGGAAATTAAGCTGAATTCGGTCAAACATTTCTCCAAAAAAATGCATTCAAAAGTGTACCGAAAAAATCGCATGTTTTTTTTCTTCAAGATACAATATCCGTGACAACGATTTCTTATTGAAAATTGAATTTTAACAGTTTTTTGAATGAATATCGTTACATTGCTTGAATTAAAGCAAAAAGTATAAAAATAATGGTTTCAGTGAACATATTTGAAAATAGTGAAGAAATACTCAAAGTATGCTTCTTTGGCCGTGAAACGTCGATTTTGAAAATGTTATTAAAAATCGAGGTAAATTTTTAATTATTGTTCAATCAAGATGAAATCATTTTCAAAGAGTGTTTTATAGGGAATTAAGCTGAATTCGGTCAAACATTTCTCCAAAAAAATGCATTCAAAAGTGTACCGAAAAAATCGCATGTTTTTTTTCTTCAAGATACAATATCCGTGACAACGATTTCTTATTGAAAATTGAATTTTAACAGTTTTTTGAATGAATATCGTTACATTTGCTTGAATTAAAGCAAAAAGTATAAAAATAATGGTTTCAGTGGTTATATTTGAAAATAGTGAAGAAATACTCAAAATATGCTTCTTTGGCCGTGAAACGTCGATTTTGAAAATGTTATTAAAAATCGAGGTACATTTTTATTTATTGTTCAATCGAGATGAAATCACTTTTAATGAGTGTTTTATAGGGAATTAAGCTGAATTCGGTCAAAAATTTCTCCAGAAAAAAATTCATTCAAAAAAGTACCGAAAAAATCGCAGGTTTTTCTTCTTCAAGACACAAAATCCGTGAATACGATTTCTTATTGAAAATTGAATTTTAACAGTTTTTTGAATGAATATCGTTACATTGCTTGAATTAAAGCAAAAAGTATAAAAATAATTTTTTCAATGAATATATTTGAAAATAGTGAAGAAATACTCAAAGTATGCTTCTTTGGCCGTGAAACGTCGATTTTGAAAATGTTTTTAAAATTCGAGGTAAATTTTTAATTATTGTTCAATCGAGATGAAATCACTTTCAATGAGTGTTTTATAGGGAATTAAGCTGAATTCGGTCAAAAATTTCTCCAGAAAAAAATTCATTCAAAAAAGTACCGAAAAAATCGCAGGTTTTTCTTCTTCAAGACACAAAATCCGTGACAACGATTTCTTATTGAAAATTGAATTTTAACAGTTTTTTGAATGAATATCGTTACATTGCTTGAATTAAAGCAAAAAGTATAAAAATAATGGTTTCAGTGAACATATTTGAAAATAGTGAAGAAATACTCAAAGTATGCTTCTTTGGCCGTGAAACGTCGATTTTGAAAATGTTATTAAAAATCGAGGTAAATTTTTAATTATTGTTCAATCAAGATGAAATCACTTTCAAAGAGTGTTTTATAGGGAATTAAGCTGAATTCGGTCAAACATTTCTCCAAAAAAATGCATTCAAAAGTGTACCGAAAAAATCGCATGTTTTTTTTCTTCAAGATACAATATCCGTGACAACGATTTCTTATTGAAAATTGAATTTTAACAGTTTTTTGAATGAATATCGTTACATTGCTTGAATTAAAGCAAAAAGTATAAAAATAATGGTTTCAGTGAACATATTTGAAAATAGTGAAGAAATACTCAAAGTATGCTTCTTTGGCCGTGAAACGTCGATTTTGAAAATGTTATTAAAAATCGAGGTAAATTTTTAATTATTGTTCAATCAAGATGAAATCACTTTCAAAGAGTGTTTTATAGGGAATTAAGCTGAATTCGGTCAAACATTTCTCCAAAAAAATGCATTCAAAAGTGTACCGAAAAAATCGCATGTTTTTTTTCTTCAAGATACAATATCCGTGACAACGATTTCTTATTGAAAATTGAATTTTAACAGTTTTTTGAATGAATATCGTTACATTTGCTTGAATTAAAGCAAAAAGTATAAAAATAATGGTTTCAGTGGTTATATTTGAAAATAGTGAAGAAATACTCAAAATATGCTTCTTTGGCCGTGAAACGTCGATTTTGAAAATGTTATTAAAAATCGAGGTACATTTTTATTTATTGTTCAATCGAGATGAAATCACTTTTAATGAGTGTTTTATAGGGAATTAAGCTGAATTCGGTCAAAAATTTCTCCTGAAAAAAATGCATTCAAAAAAGTACCGAAAAAATCGCATGTTTTTCTTCTTCAAGATACAAAATCCGTGACAACGATTTCTTATTGAAAAATTTAATTTTAACAGTTTTTTGATTGAATATCGTTACATTTGCTTGAATTAAAGCAAAAAGTATAAATATAATGCTTTCAGTGAACATATTTGAAAATAGTGAAGAAATACTCAAAGTATGCTTCTTTGGCCGTGAAACGTCGATTTTGAAAATGTTATTAAAAATCGAGGTAAATTTTTAATTATTGTTCAATCGAGATGAAATCACTTTCAATGAGTGTTTTATAGGCAATTAAGCTGAATTCAGTCAAACATTTCTCCAGAAAAAAATGCATTCAAAAAAGTACCGAAAAAATCGCATGTTTTTTATCTTCAAGATACAAAATCCGTGACAACGATTTCTTATTTAAAAATGAATTTTAACAGTTTGTTGAATGAATATCGTTACATTTGCTTGCTTTAAAGCAAAAAGTATAAAAATAATGGTTTCAGTGGTTATTTTTGAAAATAGTGAAGAAATACTCAAAATATGCTTCTTTGGCCGTGAAACGTCGATTTTGAAAATGTTATTAAAAATCGAGGTACATTTTTGTTTATTGTTCAATCGAGATGAAATCACTTTTAATGAGTGTTTTATAGGGAATTAAGCTGAATTCGGTCAAACATTTCTCCAGAAAAAAATGCATTCAAAAGTGTACCGAAAAAATCGCATGTTTTTTTTCTTCAAGATACAAAATCCGTGACAACGATTTCTTATTGAAAATTGAATTTTAACAGTTTTTTGAATGAATATCGTTACATTTGCTTGAATTAACGCAAAAATTACAAAAATAATGGTTTCAGTGGTTATATTTGAAAACAGTGAACAAATACTCAAAATGTTTTTCTTAGGCCGAGTTACGTCGATTTTGAAAATGTTATTAAAAATCGAGGTACATTTTTATTTATTGTTCAATCGAGATGAAATCACTTTTAATGAGTGTTTTATAGGGAATTAAGCTGAATTCGGTCAAAAATTTCTCCAGAAAAAAATTTATTCAAAAAAGTACCGAAAAAATCGCAGGTTTTTCTTCTTAAAGACACAAAATCCGTGAATACGATTTCTTATTGAAAATTGAATTTTAACAGTTTTTTGAATGAATATCGTTACATTTGCTTGAATTAAAGCAAAAAGTATAAAAATAAAGGTTTCAGTGGTTATTTTTGAAAATAGTGAAGAAATACTCAAAATATGCTTCTTTGGCCGTGAAACGTCGATTTTGAAAATGTTATTAAAAATCGAGGTACATTTTTATTTATTGTTCAATCGAGATGAAATCACTTTTAATGAGTGTTTTATAGGGAATTAAGCTGAATTCGGTCAAAAATTTCTCCTGAAAAAAATGCATTCAAAAAAGTACCGAAAAAATCGCATGTTTTTCTTCTTCAAGATACAAAATCCGTGACAACGATTTCTTATTGAAAAATTTAATTTTAACAGTTTTTTGATTGAATATCGTTACATTTGCTTGAATTAAAGCAAAAAGTATAAAAATAATGCTTTCAGTGAACATATTTGAAAATAGTGAAGAAATACTCAAAGTATGCTTCTTTGGCCGTGAAACGTCGATTTTGAAAATGTTATTAAAATTCGAGGTAAATTTTTAATTATTGTTCAATCGAGATGAAATCACTTTCAATGAGTGTTTTATAGGGAATTAAGCTGAATTCGGTCAAAAATTTCTCCAGAAAAAAATTCATTCAAAAAAGTACCGAAAAAATCGCAGGTTTTTCTTCTTCAAGACACAAAATCCGTGAATACGATTTCTTATTGAAATTTGAATTTTAACAGTTTTTTGAATGAATATCGTTACATTGCTTGAATTAAAGCAAAAAGTATAAAAATAATGGTTTCAATGAATATATTTGAAAATAGTGAAGAAATACTCAAAGTATGCTTCTTTGGCCGTGAAACGTCGATTTTGAAAATGTTATTAAAAATCGAGGTAAATTTTTAATTATTGGTCAATCGAGATGAAATCACTTTTAATGAGTGTTTTATAGGGAATTAAGCTGAATTCGGTCAAAAAGTTCTCCAGAAAAAAATTCATTCAAAAAAGTACCGAAAAAAATCACATGTTTTTGTTCTTCAAGATACAAAATCCGTGACAACGATTTCTTATTGAAAATTGAATTTTAACAGTTTGTTGAATGAATATCGTTACATTTGCTTGAATTAACGCAAAAATTACAAAAATAATGGTTTCAGTGGTTATATTTGAAAACAGTGAACAAATACTCAAAATGTTTTTCTTAGGCCGAGTTACGTCGATTTTGAAAATGTTATTAAAAATCGAGGTACATTTTTATTTATTGTTCAATCGAGATGAAATCACTTTTAATGAGTGTTTTATAGGGAATTAAGCTGAATTCGGTCAAAAATTTCTCCAGAAAAAAATTCATTCAAAAAAGTACCGAAAAAATCGCAGGTTTTTCTTCTTCAAGACACAAAATCCGTGAATACGATTTCTTATTGAAAATTGAATTTTAACAGTTTTTTGAATGAATATCGTTACATTTGCTTGAATTAAAGCAAAAAGTATAAAAATAATGGTTTCAGTGGTTATTTTTGAAAATAGTGAAGAAATACTCAAAATATGCTTCTTTGGCCGTGAAACGTCGATTTTGAAAATGTTATTAAAAATCGAGGTAAATTTTTAATTATTGGTCAATCGAGATGAAATCACTTTTAATGAGTGTTTTATAGGGAATTAAGCTGAATTCGGTCAAAAAGTTCTCCAGAAAAAAATTCATTCAAAAAAGTACCGAAAAAAATCACATGTTTTTCTTCTTCAAGATACAAAATCCGTGACAACGATTTCTTATTGAAAATTGAATTTTAACAGTTTGTTGAATGAATATCGTTACATTTGCTTGAATTAACGCAAAAATTACAAAAATAATGGTTTCAGTGGTTATATTTGAAAACAGTGAACAAATACTCAAAATGTTTTTCTTAGGCCGAGTTACGTCGATTTTGAAAATGTTATTAAAAATCGAGGTACATTTTTATTTATTGTTCAATCGAGATGAAATCACTTTTAATGAGTGTTTTATAGGGAATTAAGCTGAATTCGGTCAAAAATTTCTCCAGAAAAAAATTCATTCAAAAAAGTACCGAAAAAATCGCAGGTTTTTCTTCTTCAAGACACAAAATCCGTGAATACGATTTCTTATTGAAAATTGAATTTTAACAGTTTTTTGAATGAATATCGTTACATTTGCTTGAATTAAAGCAAAAAGTATAAAAATAATGGTTTCAGTGGTTATTTTTGAAAATAGTGAAGAAATACTCAAAATATGCTTCTTTGGCCGTGAAACGTCGATTTTGAAAATGTTATTAAAAATCGAGGTACATTTTTATTTATTGTTCAATCGAGATGAAATCACTTTTAATGAGTGTTTTATAGGGAATTAAGCTGAATTCGGTCAAAAATTTCTCCTGAAAAAAATGCATTCAAAAAAGTACCGAAAAAATCGCATGTTTTTCTTCTTCAAGATACAAAATCCGTGACAACGATTTCTTATTGAAAATTGAATTTTAACAGTTTGTTGAATGAATATCGTTACATTTGCTTGAATTAACGCAAAAATTACAAAAATAATGGTTTCAGTGGTTATATTTGAAAACAGTGAAAAAATACTCAAAATGTTTTTCTTAGGCCGAGTTACGTCGATTTTGAAAATGTTATTAAAAATCGAGGTACATTTTTAATTATTGTTCAATCAAGATGAAATCACTTTCAAAGAGTGTTTTATAGGAAATTAAGCTGAATTCGGTCAAACATTTCTCCAAAAAAATGCATTCAAAAGTGTACCGAAAAAATCGCATGTTTTTTTTCTTCAAGATACAATATCCGTGACAACGATTTCTTATTGAAAATTGAATTTTAACAGTTTGTTGAATGAATATCGTTACATTTGCTTGAATTAACGCAAAAATTACAAAAATAATGGTTTCAGTGGTTATATTTGAAAACAGTGAACAAATACTCAAAATGTTTTTCTTAGGCCGAGTTACGTCGATTTTGAAAATGTTATTAAAAATCGAGGTACATTTTTAATTATTGTTCAATCAAGATGAAATCACTTTCAAAGAGTGTTTTATAGGGAATTAAGCTGAATTCGGTCAAACATTTCTCCAAAAAAATGCATTCAAAAGTGTACCGAAAAAATCGCATGTTTTTTTTCTTCAAGATACAAAATCCGTGACAACGATTTCTTATTGAAAAATTTAATTTTAACAGTTTTTTGATTGAATATCGTTACATTTGCTTGAATTAAAGCAAAAAGTATAAATATAATGCTTTCAGTGAACATATTTGAAAATAGTGAAGAAATACTCAAAGTATGCTTCTTTGGCCGTGAAACGTCGATTTTGAAAATGTTATTAAAAATCGAGGTAAATTTTTAATTATTGTTCAATCGAGATGAAATCACTTTCAATGAGTGTTTTATAGGCAATTAAGCTGAATTCAGTCAAACATTTCTCCAGAAAAAAATGCATTCAAAAAAGTACCGAAAAAATCGCATGTTTTTTATCTTCAAGATACAAAATCCGTGACAACGATTTCTTATTTAAAAATGAATTTTAACAGTTTGTTGAATGAATATCGTTACATTTGCTTGCTTTAAAGCAAAAAGTATAAAAATAATGGTTTCAGTGGTTATTTTTGAAAATAGTGAAGAAATACTCAAAATATGCTTCTTTGGCCGTGAAACGTCGATTTTGAAAATGTTATTAAAAATCGAGGTACATTTTTATTTATTGTTCAATCGAGATGAAATCACTTTTAATGAGTGTTTTATAGGGAATTAAGCTGAATTCGGTCAAAAATTTCTCCTGAAAAAAATGCATTCAAAAAAGTACCGAAAAAATCGCATGTTTTTCTTCTTCAAGATACAAAATCCGTGACAACGATTTCTTATTGAAAAATTTAATTTTAACAGTTTTTTGATTGAATATCGTTACATTTGCTTGAATTAAAGCAAAAAGTATAAAAATAATGGTTTCAGTGAACATATTTGAAAATAGTGAAGAAATACTCAAAATATGCTTCTTTGGCCGTGAAACGTCGATTTTGAAAATGTTATTAAAAATCGAGGTACATTTTTGTTTATTGTTCAATCGAGATGAAATCACTTTTAATGAGTGTTTTATAGGGAATTAAGCTGAATTCGGTCAAACATTTCTCCAGAAAAAAATGCATTCAAAAGTGTACCGAAAAAATCGCATGTTTTTTTTCTTCAAGATACAAAATCCGTGACAACGATTTCTTATTGAAAATTGAATTTTAACAGTTTGTTGAATGAATATCGTTACATTTGCTTGAATTAACGCAAAAATTACAAAAATAATGGTTTCAGTGGTTATATTTGAAAACAGTGAACAAATACTCAAAATGTTTTTCTTAGGCCGAGTTACGTCGATTTTGAAAATGTTATTAAAAATCGAGGTACATTTTTATTTATTGTTCAATCGAGATGAAATCACTTTTAATGAGTGTTTTATAGGGAATTAAGCTGAATTCGGTCAAAAATTTCTCCAGAAAAAAATTCATTCAAAAAAGTACCGAAAAAATCGCATGTTTTTCTTCTTCAAGATACAAAATCCGTGACAACGATTTCTTATTGAAAAATTTAATTTTAACAGTTTTTTGAATGAATATCGTTACATTTGCTTGAATTAAAGCAAAAAGTATAAAAATAATGGTTTCAATGAATATATTTGAAAATAGTGAAGAAATACTCAAAGTATGCTTCTTTGGCCGTGAAACGTCGATTTTGAAAATGTTATTAAAAATCGAGGTAAATTTTTAATTATTGGTCAATCGAGATGAAATCACTTTTAATGAGTGTTTTATAGGGAATTAAGCTGAATTCGGTCAAAAATTTCTCCAGAAAAAAATTCGTTCAAAAAAGTACCGAAAAAATCGCAGGTTTTTCTTCTTCAAGACACAAAATCCGTGAATACGATTTCTTATTGAAAATTGAATTTTAACAGTTTTTTGAATGAATATCGTTACATTTGCTTGAATTAAAGCAAAAAGTATAAAAATAATGGTTTCAGTGGTTATTTTTGAAAATAGTGAAGAAATACTCAAAATATGCTTCTTTGGCCGTGAAACGTCGATTTTGAAAATGTTATTAAAAATCGAGGTACATTTTTATTTATTGTTCAATCGAGATGAAATCACTTTTAATGAGTGTTTTATAGGGAATTAAGCTGAATTCGGTCAAAAATTTCTCCTGAAAAAAATGCATTCAAAAAAGTACCGAAAAAATCGCATGTTTTTCTTCTTCAAGATACAAAATCCGTGACAACGATTTCTTATTGAAAATTGAATTTTAACAGTTTGTTGAATGAATATCGTTACATTTGCTTGAATTAACGCAAAAATTACAAAAATAATGGTTTCAGTGGTTATATTTGAAAACAGTGAAAAAATACTCAAAATGTTTTTCTTAGGCCGAGTTACGTCGATTTTGAAAATGTTATTAAAAATCGAGGTACATTTTTAATTATTGTTCAATCAAGATGAAATCACTTTCAAAGAGTGTTTTATAGGAAATTAAGCTGAATTCGGTCAAACATTTCTCCAAAAAAATGCATTCAAAAGTGTACCGAAAAAATCGCATGTTTTTTTTCTTCAAGATACAATATCCGTGACAACGATTTCTTATTGAAAATTGAATTTTAACAGTTTGTTGAATGAATATCGTTACATTTGCTTGAATTAACGCAAAAATTACAAAAATAATGGTTTCAGTGGTTATATTTGAAAACAGTGAACAAATACTCAAAATGTTTTTCTTAGGCCGAGTTACGTCGATTTTGAAAATGTTATTAAAAATCGAGGTACATTTTTAATTATTGTTCAATCAAGATGAAATCACTTTCAAAGAGTGTTTTATAGGGAATTAAGCTGAATTCGGTCAAACATTTCTCCAAAAAAATGCATTCAAAAGTGTACCGAAAAAATCGCATGTTTTTTTTCTTCAAGATACAAAATCCGTGACAACGATTTCTTATTGAAAAATTTAATTTTAACAGTTTTTTGATTGAATATCGTTACATTTGCTTGAATTAAAGCAAAAAGTATAAATATAATGCTTTCAGTGAACATATTTGAAAATAGTGAAGAAATACTCAAAGTATGCTTCTTTGGCCGTGAAACGTCGATTTTGAAAATGTTATTAAAAATCGAGGTAAATTTTTAATTATTGTTCAATCGAGATGAAATCACTTTCAATGAGTGTTTTATAGGCAATTAAGCTGAATTCAGTCAAACATTTCTCCAGAAAAAAATGCATTCAAAAAAGTACCGAAAAAATCGCATGTTTTTTATCTTCAAGATACAAAATCCGTGACAACGATTTCTTATTTAAAAATGAATTTTAACAGTTTGTTGAATGAATATCGTTACATTTGCTTGCTTTAAAGCAAAAAGTATAAAAATAATGGTTTCAGTGGTTATTTTTGAAAATAGTGAAGAAATACTCAAAATATGCTTCTTTGGCCGTGAAACGTCGATTTTGAAAATGTTATTAAAAATCGAGGTACATTTTTATTTATTGTTCAATCGAGATGAAATCACTTTTAATGAGTGTTTTATAGGGAATTAAGCTGAATTCGGTCAAAAATTTCTCCTGAAAAAAATGCATTCAAAAAAGTACCGAAAAAATCGCATGTTTTTCTTCTTCAAGATACAAAATCCGTGACAACGATTTCTTATTGAAAAATTTAATTTTAACAGTTTTTTGATTGAATATCGTTACATTTGCTTGAATTAAAGCAAAAAGTATAAAAATAATGGTTTCAGTGAACATATTTGAAAATAGTGAAGAAATACTCAAAATATGCTTCTTTGGCCGTGAAACGTCGATTTTGAAAATGTTATTAAAAATCGAGGTACATTTTTGTTTATTGTTCAATCGAGATGAAATCACTTTTAATGAGTGTTTTATAGGGAATTAAGCTGAATTCGGTCAAACATTTCTCCAGAAAAAAATGCATTCAAAAGTGTACCGAAAAAATCGCATGTTTTTTTTCTTCAAGATACAAAATCCGTGACAACGATTTCTTATTGAAAATTGAATTTTAACAGTTTGTTGAATGAATATCGTTACATTTGCTTGAATTAACGCAAAAATTACAAAAATAATGGTTTCAGTGGTTATATTTGAAAACAGTGAACAAATACTCAAAATGTTTTTCTTAGGCCGAGTTACGTCGATTTTGAAAATGTTATTAAAAATCGAGGTACATTTTTATTTATTGTTCAATCGAGATGAAATCACTTTTAATGAGTGTTTTATAGGGAATTAAGCTGAATTCGGTCAAAAATTTCTCCAGAAAAAAATTCATTCAAAAAAGTACCGAAAAAATCGCATGTTTTTCTTCTTCAAGATACAAAATCCGTGACAACGATTTCTTATTGAAAAATTTAATTTTAACAGTTTTTTGAATGAATATCGTTACATTTGCTTGAATTAAAGCAAAAAGTATAAAAATAATGGTTTCAATGAATATATTTGAAAATAGTGAAGAAATACTCAAAGTATGCTTCTTTGGCCGTGAAACGTCGATTTTGAAAATGTTATTAAAAATCGAGGTAAATTTTTAATTATTGGTCAATCGAGATGAAATCACTTTTAATGAGTGTTTTATAGGGAATTAAGCTGAATTCGGTCAAAAATTTCTCCAGAAAAAAATTCGTTCAAAAAAGTACCGAAAAAATCGCAGGTTTTTCTTCTTCAAGACACAAAATCCGTGAATACGATTTCTTATTGAAAATTGAATTTTAACAGTTTTTTGAATGAATATCGTTACATTTGCTTGAATTAAAGCAAAAAGTATAAAAATAATGGTTTCAGTGGTTATTTTTGAAAATAGTGAAGAAATACTCAAAATATGCTTCTTTGGCCGTGAAACGTCGATTTTGAAAATGTTATTAAAAATCGAGGTACATTTTTATTTATTGTTCAATCGAGATGAAATCACTTTTAATGAGTGTTTTATAGGGAATTAAGCTGAATTCGGTCAAAAATTTCTCCTGAAAAAAATGCATTCAAAAAAGTACCGAAAAAATCGCATGTTTTTCTTCTTCAAGATACAAAATCCGTGACAACGATTTCTTATTGAAAAATTTAATTTTAACAGTTTTTTGATTGAATATCGTTACATTTGCTTGAATTAAAGCAAAAAGTATAAAAATAATGCTTTCAGTGAACATATTTGAAAATAGTGAAGAAATACTCAAAGTATGCTTCTTTTGCCGTGAAACGTCGATTTTGAAAATGTTATTAAAAATCGAGGTAAATTTTTAATTATTGGTCAATCGAGATGAAATCACTTTTAATGAGTGTTTTATAGGGAATTAAGCTGAATTCGGTCAAAAATTTCTCCAGAAAAAAATTCATTCAAAAAAGTACCGAAAAAATCGCAGGTTTTTCTTCTTCAAGACACAAAATCCGTGAATACGATTTCTTATTGAAAATTGAATTTTAACAGTTTTTTGAATGAATATCGTTACATTTGCTTGAATTAAAGCAAAAAGTATAAAAATAATGGTTTCAGTGGTTATTTTTGAAAATAGTGAAGAAATACTCAAAATATGCTTCTTTGGCCGTGAAACGTCGATTTTGAAAATGTTATTAAAAATCGAGGTAAATTTTTAATTATTGGTCAATCGAGATGAAATCACTTTTAATGAGTGTTTTATAGGGAATTAAGCTGAATTCGGTCAAAAAGTTCTCCAGAAAAAAATTCATTCAAAAAAGTACCGAAAAAAATCACATGTTTTTCTTCTTCAAGATACAAAATCCGTGACAACGATTTCTTATTGAAAATTGAATTTTAACAGTTTGTTGAATGAATATCGTTACATTTGCTTGAATTAACGCAAAAATTACAAAAATAATGGTTTCAGTGGTTATATTTGAAAACAGTGAACAAATACTCAAAATGTTTTTCTTAGGCCGAGTTACGTCGATTTTGAAAATGTTATTAAAAATCGAGGTACATTTTTATTTATTGTTCAATCGAGATGAAATCACTTTTAATGAGTGTTTTATAGGGAATTAAGCTGAATTCGGTCAAAAATTTCTCCAGAAAAAAATTCATTCAAAAAAGTACCGAAAAAATCGCAGGTTTTTCTTCTTCAAGACACAAAATCCGTGAATACGATTTCTTATTGAAAATTGAATTTTAACAGTTTTTTGAATGAATATCGTTACATTTGCTTGAATTAAAGCAAAAAGTATAAAAATAATGGTTTCAGTGGTTATTTTTGAAAATAGTGAAGAAATACTCAAAATATGCTTCTTTGGCCGTGAAACGTCGATTTTGAAAATGTTATTAAAAATCGAGGTACATTTTTATTTATTGTTCAATCGAGATGAAATCACTTTTAATGAGTGTTTTATAGGGAATTAAGCTGAATTCGGTCAAAAATTTCTCCTGAAAAAAATGCATTCAAAAAAGTACCGAAAAAATCGCATGTTTTTCTTCTTCAAGATACAAAATCCGTGACAACGATTTCTTATTGAAAATTGAATTTTAACAGTTTGTTGAATGAATATCGTTACATTTGCTTGAATTAACGCAAAAATTACAAAAATAATGGTTTCAGTGGTTATATTTGAAAACAGTGAAAAAATACTCAAAATGTTTTTCTTAGGCCGAGTTACGTCGATTTTGAAAATGTTATTAAAAATCGAGGTACATTTTTAATTATTGTTCAATCAAGATGAAATCACTTTCAAAGAGTGTTTTATAGGAAATTAAGCTGAATTCGGTCAAACATTTCTCCAAAAAAATGCATTCAAAAGTGTACCGAAAAAATCGCATGTTTTTTTTCTTCAAGATACAATATCCGTGACAACGATTTCTTATTGAAAATTGAATTTTAACAGTTTGTTGAATGAATATCGTTACATTTGCTTGAATTAACGCAAAAATTACAAAAATAATGGTTTCAGTGGTTATATTTGAAAACAGTGAACAAATACTCAAAATGTTTTTCTTAGGCCGAGTTACGTCGATTTTGAAAATGTTATTAAAAATCGAGGTACATTTTTAATTATTGTTCAATCAAGATGAAATCACTTTCAAAGAGTGTTTTATAGGGAATTAAGCTGAATTCGGTCAAACATTTCTCCAAAAAAATGCATTCAAAAGTGTACCGAAAAAATCGCATGTTTTTTTTCTTCAAGATACAAAATCCGTGACAACGATTTCTTATTGAAAAATTTAATTTTAACAGTTTTTTGATTGAATATCGTTACATTTGCTTGAATTAAAGCAAAAAGTATAAATATAATGCTTTCAGTGAACATATTTGAAAATAGTGAAGAAATACTCAAAGTATGCTTCTTTGGCCGTGAAACGTCGATTTTGAAAATGTTATTAAAAATCGAGGTAAATTTTTAATTATTGTTCAATCGAGATGAAATCACTTTCAATGAGTGTTTTATAGGCAATTAAGCTGAATTCAGTCAAACATTTCTCCAGAAAAAAATGCATTCAAAAAAGTACCGAAAAAATCGCATGTTTTTTATCTTCAAGATACAAAATCCGTGACAACGATTTCTTATTTAAAAATGAATTTTAACAGTTTGTTGAATGAATATCGTTACATTTGCTTGCTTTAAAGCAAAAAGTATAAAAATAATGGTTTCAGTGGTTATTTTTGAAAATAGTGAAGAAATACTCAAAATATGCTTCTTTGGCCGTGAAACGTCGATTTTGAAAATGTTATTAAAAATCGAGGTACATTTTTATTTATTGTTCAATCGAGATGAAATCACTTTTAATGAGTGTTTTATAGGGAATTAAGCTGAATTCGGTCAAAAATTTCTCCTGAAAAAAATGCATTCAAAAAAGTACCGAAAAAATCGCATGTTTTTCTTCTTCAAGATACAAAATCCGTGACAACGATTTCTTATTGAAAAATTTAATTTTAACAGTTTTTTGATTGAATATCGTTACATTTGCTTGAATTAAAGCAAAAAGTATAAAAATAATGGTTTCAGTGAACATATTTGAAAATAGTGAAGAAATACTCAAAATATGCTTCTTTGGCCGTGAAACGTCGATTTTGAAAATGTTATTAAAAATCGAGGTACATTTTTGTTTATTGTTCAATCGAGATGAAATCACTTTTAATGAGTGTTTTATAGGGAATTAAGCTGAATTCGGTCAAACATTTCTCCAGAAAAAAATGCATTCAAAAGTGTACCGAAAAAATCGCATGTTTTTTTTCTTCAAGATACAAAATCCGTGACAACGATTTCTTATTGAAAATTGAATTTTAACAGTTTGTTGAATGAATATCGTTACATTTGCTTGAATTAACGCAAAAATTACAAAAATAATGGTTTCAGTGGTTATATTTGAAAACAGTGAACAAATACTCAAAATGATTTTCTTAGGCCGAGTTACGTCGATTTTGAAAATGTTATTAAAAATCGAGGTACATTTTTATTTATTGTTCAATCGAGATGAAATCACTTTTAATGAGTGTTTTATAGGGAATTAAGCTGAATTCGGTCAAAAATTTCTCCAGAAAAAAATTCATTCAAAAAAGTACCGAAAAAATCGCATGTTTTTCTTCTTCAAGATACAAAATCCGTGACAACGATTTCTTATTGAAAAATTTAATTTTAACAGTTTTTTGAATGAATATCGTTACATTTGCTTGAATTAAAGCAAAAAGTATAAAAATAATGGTTTCAATGAATATATTTGAAAATAGTGAAGAAATACTCAAAGTATGCTTCTTTGGCCGTGAAACGTCGATTTTGAAAATGTTATTAAAAATCGAGGTAAATTTTTAATTATTGGTCAATCGAGATGAAATCACTTTTAATGAGTGTTTTATAGGGAATTAAGCTGAATTCGGTCAAAAATTTCTCCAGAAAAAAATTCGTTCAAAAAAGTACCGAAAAAATCGCAGGTTTTTCTTCTTCAAGACACAAAATCCGTGAATACGATTTCTTATTGAAAATTGAATTTTAACAGTTTTTTGAATGAATATCGTTACATTTGCTTGAATTAAAGCAAAAAGTATAAAAATAATGGTTTCAGTGGTTATTTTTGAAAATAGTGAAGAAATACTCAAAATATGCTTCTTTGTCCGTGAAACGTCGATTTTGAAAATGTTATTAAAAATCGAGGTACATTTTTATTTATTGTTCAATCGAGATGAAATCACTTTTAATGAGTGTTTTATAGGGAATTAAGCTGAATTCGGTCAAAAATTTCTCCTGAAAAAAATGCATTCAAAAAAGTACCGAAAAAATCGCATGTTTTTCTTCTTCAAGATACAAAATCCGTGACAACGATTTCTTATTGAAAAATTTAATTTTAACAGTTTTTTGATTGAATATCGTTACATTTGCTTGAATTAAAGCAAAAAGTATAAAAATAATGCTTTCAGTGAACATATTTGAAAATAGTGAAGAAATACTCAAAGTATGCTTCTTTTGCCGTGAAACGTCGATTTTGAAAATGTTATTAAAATTCGAGGTAAATTTTTAATTATTGTTCAATCGAGATGAAATCACTTTCAATGAGTGTTTTATAGGGAATTAAGCTGAATTCGGTCAAAAATTTCTCCAGAAAAAAATTCATTCAAAAAAGTACCGAAAAAAATCGCATGTTTTTCGTCTTCAAGATACAAAATCCGTGACAACGATTTCTTATTGAAAATTGAATTTTAACAGTTTTTTGAATGAATATCGTTACATTTGCTTGAATTAAAGCAAAAAGTATAAAAATAATGGTTTCAGTGGTTATTTTTGAAAATAGTGAAGAAATACTCAAAATATGCTTCTTTGGCCGTGAAACGTCGATTTTGAAAATGTTATTAAAAATCGAGGTAAATTTTTAATTATTGGTCAATCGAGATGAAATCACTTTTAATGAGTGCTTTATAGGGAATTAAGCTGAATTCGGTCAAAAATTTCTCCAGAAAAAAATTCATTCAAAAAAGTACCGAAAAAAATCGCATGTTTTTCTTCTTCAAGATACAAAATCCGTGACAACGATTTCTTATTGAAAATTGAATTTTAACAGTTTTTTGAATGAATATCGTTACATTTGCTTGAATTAAAGCAAAAAGTATAAAAATAATGGTTTCAGTGGTTATTTTTGAAAATAGTGAAGAAATACTCAAAATATGCTTCTTTGGCCGTGAAACGTCGATTTTGAAAATGTTATTAAAAATCGAGGTAAATTTTTAATTATTGGTCAATCGAGATGAAATCACTTTTAATGAGTGTTTTATAGGGAATTAAGCTGAATTCGGTCAAAAATTTCTCCAGAAAAAAATTCATTCAAAAAAGTACCGAAAAAAATCGCATGTTTTTCTTCTTCAAGATACAAAATCCGTGACAACGATTTCTTATTGAAAATTGAATTTTAACAGTTTTTTGATTGAATATCGTTACATTTGCTTGAATTAAAGCAAAAAGTATAAAAATAATGCTTTCAGTGAACATATTTGAAAATAGTGAAGAAATACTCAAAGTATGCTTCTTTGGCCGTGAAACGTCGATTTTGAAAATGTTATTAAAATTCGAGGTAAATTTTTAATTATTGTTCAATCGAGATGAAATCACTTTCAATGAGTGTTTTATAGGGAATTAAGCTGAATTCGGTCAAAAATTTCTCCAGAAAAAAATTCATTCAAAAAAGTACCGAAAAAATCGCAGGTTTTTCTTCTTCAAGACACAAAATCCGTGAATACGATTTCTTATTGAAATTTGAATTTTAACAGTTTTTTGAATGAATATCGTTACATTGCTTGAATTAAAGCAAAAAGTATAAAAATAATGCTTTCAGTGAACATATTTGAAAATAGTGAAGAAATACTCAAAGTATGCTTCTTTGGCCGTGAAACGTCGATTTTGAAAATGTTATTAAAAATCGAGGTAAATTTTTAATTATTGGTCAATCGAGATGAAATCACTTTTAATGAGTGTTTTATAGGGAATTAAGCTGAATTCGGTCAAAAATTTCTCCAGAAAAAAATTCATTCCAAAAAGTACCGAAAAAATCGCATGTTTTTTTTCTTCAAGATACAAAATCCGTGACAACGATTTCTTATTGAAAATTGAATTTTAACAGTTTGTTGAATGAATATCGTTACATTTGCTTGAATTAACGCAAAAATTACAAAAATAATGGTTTCAGTGG